>NW_009222549.1:0-14867 GCF_000690835.1 Fulmarus glacialis
TCTATGATTCTTTGGGATCAGGGCTGGGACCAGGGCTGGATCCCACCAGCCCAGAGCTGGGCCCAGTCACCACCACTGCATCCAACCTCCCCCCATCCGCAGCAGCCCCAGGGTCCCCAGACAGCTGCCTCCCCCAGGGAGTGGCCTTGGTGAACCCCCCCTGCATGCCAGGGTGCCCTGGTACTGGAGCTTGCTCCAGTGGCAGAGCCCACCGTCCCTTACCCAGGGCATGGAGCAGCAACATGAGTGTAAGGGGGTCCCAGGATTGGCCCTGGAGGGGACAAAATGCCTCTGAACTGGGTGGACGAGCCCGTCTTGGAGCTCCTGCCACAGCCACCCTGACGTGGGACACTGTCCCACCATGGGTGACACCAAGCTGTGCCCCATCGAGCCCAGGGAGGGTACCAATGCACCTCAGGTGATGCCCTGCAGCACATCCCTTGCCGTAAGCCCCGGCTTCATTTCCAAAGGAAGTGGAGGGATGGGCGACATGAGATGATAAAGGGACTTTGAGGCCAATTTTGGCTCTAATTTTAACTCTCAGGACCAGTTCCCACCCACCAATCAGTGAGCTGTCAAGTCAAAATCAGCTGCCTTGCCATGAACTCCCCGGGGTGGGGGAATTTATTTTAGAGAAGAGTAAATTCGGGGCCTGAATCATCACAGCTTCTCCTGCTCCACTCTCATTTTCCTGGGAGCCACGTGCCGGAGAAACGCTTCTTCCTTAGGGATACAGGTAAACCCTTGGGAAAGTGGATGCTGCACCTCTTGCATCCCAATGTTGGGACTTTTCATCCTGGGAAGAGATTGCTGGAGCCAGGAGGATGTGCAGAAGGTTTGCTCGAGGTTTGCTCCTTGCTGTGTCTTCTCCTGTGAACTGCTGGGGGCTGGGTTCAACAACAAATAGGGGTCCAGCTCCTGCAGAGGGTAGCAGACCTGTCAAAATCCCTCTGCCGGGATGCAAAACGTCTACAGAAACATAAGGGCGAACTGGACCATACTGTGGAAGAGAAGTCCTTCAAGGGTCCTACATTTCTAGGAAATACGTTGAGTTTGGGTGCTGTGGGTGTGAGCTGGGGAATTGTATCCCCCATGTCCCCCAAACACTCTACGGAGATGCTCTGGGGTCTCTCCCCACTGAGTCCTGGCACAAGACGGCCTCCCAAGAAGCTGCAGGAAGGTATGGAGGGCCACCACCCTCTTGGTAGCCTGCCCTCTCCCTGCAGATGATTGATGCCCAAGTGAAGCAGCGGCCAGGTTCCACCCTACCTCCCCAGTGGGGCTCACTCACCCAGGCTGAAAAACCTTCAAATTTGGGGGGGCTGGAGGGTTTCTGGGCAGGATGAGGCCGGAGAACAAGCCCCACCAAACCACATGCAGGTGGCCCAGTTGTTTTCCACTGCCGCGAGCGCAGAGCGAGCCCCAGCGTTCCCCCGTGTATTCCCATCTGCGTCCGTGGGTGTAAGCCAGATCCTCCTTCTGCAGCTGGATCTGATTTCACGCGGGGGCTCCTTTGGCCTCCTGGATATGGCCGGGGGGGGACCATAAAGCCGCCGAGGAAGGAGGGGAAGGGCACCGATGCCATCTATTATTCAAAAGCAGAAAGTGGCAACCGGCTAAGGAGGCATTAGCCGATGCAAAGAGGATAGGAATGTCTGGCACGGAAACGGTGCTGCAGAGATCTTGCTGACGGACCTCCATGCCAGAAAATAACAAAAAAAAAAAAAAAAAAAAGCCTGTTTCCTTCTTCTGATGTAATTTGTTTGAGGAGGGAAAACAATACATCACGTCGCAGCTATTTGGGGCTGATAAGGGAGGAAGGACAAGCTTGTTGCTTGCCCAGAGGGAGGGGGATGCCTGGGCAGAGCTGTTGAGTGAGGCTCAGACCGGAGAAGCTGCCCAGCAGCGCCCTGCTGGGATGCCAGCGTGGTGCTGAGTCAAGCCCATCTCTCTGGGATTTGGAAACACTTCTTGGGCAAGGGTTGGGTTAACTGGACCATAGCACCCTGTTTTCATCTTCCAAATCCTTTGTCCTGGCTCCCTCCGAAGAAGGGATGATGTCCAGAGATGATGGATGGAGATGTGGATGATGTCCAGAGATTTGTTGTCTGTCCTTGCCTGAACTTTGGCCTATGGGGCGACCGCTGCTGCTCAGCAGCCCTTGCCTGGCGCCATCTCCCCCAGCCTGATCCGCCAAGGTCTGAACATCCGCAGCTCTTCCACACAAGACAAAGCCAAACAACTCAAGACAAGAGGCAGGCGGCTTTTTCATGTCAAGGGGTGATTAATTATGGCCAGGACTGGCTGAGAGGTTTGGTCGGCGGCTCGTTGCTGGATGCTTCAACAAGCAAGAGGAGATGTTTTTCTAAAAGCTTGTTTGGAGCAGGAAAGTGGTCCCCTGGAGAGTCCTCTTCCCATCAGACCTTTTCCAAGCCTGGTTGAAGTCCCAGCATCTTCCAGCAAGCAGGAGCTTCCCAGCTTCACTGCCCACTGCAAGGCAAAGCCTTTCCTTCCCCTTCTTTTGCATTTTCTCACCTTTCTCCACTCATTTGGGTGCGAGGGAGATGGGAGGAGGGTTGTTACCCTCTGATGTCCACCCTAACTCACCTTACTCATTTCCATCCTTCATGCAGGTGATGGTCACCCGTTGCCCAGGGGACCCAAACTAAGACCCTCGCTCCTCCAGAATCTCCATTTTCCAGCTCCAAAGCAGCTCAAATAAGCCAAAGAAAGAGGCGGATGTTTTAAATCCGGTTAAGAAGTGAACAATTTGTGCAGCTGCAGTGCTGAAGACGGAGGCAAGCGGCGATACCCATTCGAGCTGAGCTGGAAAGCAGCCCTGCGTTTCCCTTCACGGCTTCATTTTTCAACCGTTTTGGCAGTGATGCAGGTTTCTAAGACGCTTGCAAAACATTTCCATGTTGTCTAGCAGGAGGAATGCGATACAGGAACGGGAGGACTGGGAAGGTCAGGGTGGCCCCAGCAGAGCCCTGCGCTGCACCCATGGGTGCAGCTTAAACCCGCGGCGCGGGCAGGGGGATGCCAGCAGAAGTGCTTGAGAGAAGCTGGGATATATCAGATCTCTTTTTCTTGCTTTTTTTAAAAGCCTTAGTGGAAGAAAGGAGGAAAGTTTGCTGACATGTGTTGGGTTGAGCCTGCAGACCTGCCTCACGTTTGTTGGTGGGAGAGGAAAGGGTCATGAACGCTCATCTAAATCTATGTAAGTACAAACTGATGCCCTGATCCATCCGGGCCATGGGCATTTGATCAATTCTCGTGGTCTCTTGGCTGGTAAGATGTTCAGCCACCTAACTGGGAGGCAGAAATGTGCCCCGTGTGACTGGGCATGCAGGAGGGACATCCTATGGGAGCAGGAGGGACATTCCACAGGAGCAGGAGCGACATCCCATGGGACCAAGAGGGACATCCCATGGGAGCAGATCTGATTTTGCAGCTTCCCAGTGTGGCTGCAATTTCCCTCCAGGACGCTCTAATTCAGGACCATCAGCAACTTTTAAGGGTATATAAGAAGCAGCAAAAACCAATCCAGCTGGAGGATGAAGCATCCGTTCATGGTGGTGAACGCCAACGGGGTGTGCAGGGGATGAGGTCAGGTGGGGTTGGTACCCACTGGGTGCTTTGGGGACATGGAAGGACCTTCCCAGCAGCCAACCAAGCTCCAAAACAGGCTTGATTAGAGAAAGAGGAGGTGGAGGTGGGAGTAGGGGCTGGAAAAGGCATGAGCCCATCCCTCTGTCCATCCATCATACACACGTGCTCCTGTATGAATCTCCTCCTGCCATCCCTGAGGCTGATGGCGTTTGGAGGAACAGCACCCAAGAGCTGAAACCACGATGGTGGGTGGGTGGGTGCTGAGCCCAGAAAGGCATCCTCCACCCTTTTTCCACTCATCCCTGCAACAAGAACGGACAAGCCGGGGCAGACAGGGCACAGGAGACCTTTGCTGTCCAGGGCCGCATCCAGCTGGTACGGCTTGGAGAAGACCTGGTACACATGACGCTCGCTGGAGCAAACAGCTGGAAGAAACGAGACTTGATCTTTTCCGCATTGCTTCAGTGCAGAGAAGGCTTTGCTCTGCGGCTTTAGCCATCTGGATGTCTATTTTTTATTCTCCAGCAGCGGTTGGGGTGGGTTTTTTTAGCCCGGCTTTCGTTTCCTCCCCACCGAGCGCACGTGATGCCCCAGCCCTCCTCCTCCACCCTCCAGGGCTTCAGAGCAGGAGGGCGATGGAGATGCCAGGCTTTGAGCCACTCACGTTTCCTCCAAGCTCCTACATAACCCAGCTTTTTTGGAGGTGTTTGCGAACTCCAAGCACATCCCCCTCCCTCAGAGGATGCTTGCAGAGAGTGATTCGGGTGCTGCCACGACCGCCCAGGCGGCAGGAGCTGGCTGCTGAGGCCCCAGGCACAAGGATGCCATTGTGGCTGATGGTGTTGCTTCTATAAAGACCTTAAATAAACACAACCCACCGGGGCAGGCGTGTTAAAATTAAACCTGTTGGCTTGGCCTATGTGTGCTGTGGGCAGCACAGGCTGGTTCCCAGCAGGCGTGCAGCGGTGGCGGACGTGGTTGTGCACCGCAGCCGGCGAAGGGAGGGAGAGAGGTCACAGTGACGCTGCAGGCTGATGGGGTCAGCCTTCCTCCCTGGTGGGCATCATCCTCAGCTCTGCTGCTGCTGATCCTGCCAATGGCTTTCTTAGAAGTGGCGATGCTGAGTTTTCTGCCAAATTTCATGACGCTCTTTGCCGCTTCCTCTTCTGCATCTTCCTCCATGACTGCCCAGAAAACAGTAAATAAGACTGACATTTAAAAAAAAAAAAAACACAAGGTCTTATTCGAGAGCTGTGTTTTGGGGGCTTTGAGTGAGTTGCAACAACAGGAGGTGCTGGAAGAGGCAGCCGGGAGGAGAGATGTTGCCCTGAGCATGGCTGGTGCTGCTTGGAAGGGGTTGTGCACTGATCCTGGTGTCCAAGAGAGTAGGTAAGCACATGTCCTGAAACCAAGTCTTCCTAAAAACAGCAGCAGTGACCCATCCATGTAATGGTCCAAGCCTAAAATAGCGCTCGGGGAGAGGCTGCCCTGAAAAAGGCTCATTTCTCTTTTTTGCAGAGCTGGTGAAGAGCTGGGCAGGCGTGGGTCCAACCATGCATGGACCCCTTGTAGCAGCATCATGGGTGGGACACAGTGGGCATGGGCAGCTGGATCATGGGGTCCAGTTGCTCCCAAAATTTTGTGGGGTCACTGCTCGACTGACCCGCCAGCAGCTCAGCCTGAAGGTGGAAGCACAGCCCAGCACCACCGTGGATTTTGCTGTGGTTTCTCCAGCCAGAGGTTGGTTTATGGGGTGGGGTGGCAGGACCCCCATAGCATCCTGTGTCTCCCATTTTTTATCTATTTCTCATGAAGGACCCAGCAGACAAGAGCCACAGAGATGCTCAGGAGCAAGTTCCCATCAGTGGTGGGGGAAAAGCCGTTTTACCATAGTTTTCTGGGTCATTATTCTTGCTCTCGGCTCCCAGTAGCGAGAGCACAGGGACCAGCACAGGGTCCCACCCTGGAATCCCTTTGTTTCCAAAAAAATACTTGTTCTCAATACGGGGCTTTTGAATTCACTTCCTTCCCCTCCTGCTCCAAAATAACCTTCGCGTCCGCAGGGAGATTTGCGCTGAGACGACCCAGGGTATGGTGCTGGGAGGGCAGACGGATGCTGTGGACCGCAGAAAGCCCCTGCTCCCTGTGGATGCCATGCGGTGGGGGATGCTCCTTATCCAGCTCAGCCCAGAAAATAAGAGATTTGCGCAGCCCCAGCCTGCCCAAGCAGGGCTGGGAGAGCACGCAACGAGCGATGCCAGGATGAGTCCAGCCCATGCATGGCCCCTTGAAGGTGTCCATCTACATTAACATTTCAAATGAGCGAAAGAACCACACCGAGTCCCTCTTTAGATCCCAAACCGAACGTACCCCTATTTGATGAGCGGGTGAGGATGGGGAGTGCAGCATTACACCTTCATAATACTCCAACCACCCTCCTCAGGGACCTATCCTGCTTTCTGCCCTTTGGAAGAAGGTTGGTGGCATCCTCCTGCACCCAAGTCATCCCTTAGCAGCTTCCTAATGGATACAAACCCCATTTGAAGCAGACCAACATTAGGTCCACTTCAATTCTCAATAAAAACCTCCCCACAGAGGACAGATGCGATTCAGCTACTCCATTTTAAAACCCCTCCTATCATCAAGATTAATTTTCTTGCGTTTTTCCATATTTTCTCATTTAAAACACCAATTAAACCCAAACTGGCCTCACAAAGCCTACCCTGCGGAGCACAGAGCTCTGCGACCTGCACCTATTTCCCTGGCCACGGCCGGAGTGGGGTCGGAGCAATTGGGGAGATGGGAAATTAGGTCCACGTGGATTTCTCCTGGGGAAACGCAGGCTGATGGGTGGGTGCTCCATCATAGATGCGTATTTTTTTTAACCTCCAACCAGGCGAGATAGGAGGACTTGCTTTCCCATGTCCACCCCGCGATAACCCACCCCCCAGGAGGGAGACCAGCCCAAAGGCTCGCTCCCAACCCGGGTGTCCTTGTCAGGAGTCCAATATTGTTATTTAGGGCCTGGCTGGTGTTTCTTATTTGGATCTTTGCCACCGCAGTTAAAATAACTCTCCCACCCCTCCCAGCATTTAAAGGTCACGTTCCAGGGATTAATCCGCAGTCTCTCAGGCCAGCTCCTTGGCTTGGGATCGCTGATGGGACCGACGCGGAGCAAGAGCATCGCAGTGCCGGGTGTGCGCTCCCAGTGCTGGAGATCCCCTGGCCGGCAGCGGGCTTGTCACCAGCACCAGGTTCAATGCCCTCAGAGAGCTGGGGATGTAGCCATCAGCAAGACTTAGCTAAAGAGAAGCCAATTCCTCCAGGCCAGATGGTTATTTCCTTGTAAATCTACTTCTAGCACTCGGCCGAGCAGCCCTGGAAAGTCCAAATTTGCAAAACAAGCTTTGGAGGCAAGAGTGTTTATTTGATCGACTCATACAGTTGGTCCTGGGCTTGGTTTTTGCCCAGACAAGTCCTGGAATCGAAGGAAACGGTTTCCAAGCTAAATACAAGCGGGGAGCAACAGAGTGCTTAATGAAGTGGGTATCGGTTAGGCCATCTCTAAATGAAGAGATACCTTGTGCCTAAGGAGCAGAGAACGTGTAGGCAAGGAGAGAGGGAAGGGGAAGAGAAATGATGATGCCGTTATCCCCAAGGAAAGACAGAGACAGTTGACAGTCTGTGACGCAGAAGATGGGGGAGGAAGGATAGTGGGACCTGTAGTGTGTCCTCTGCAAAGAGACATAAACCTTTATAACAGCATCATTTTTTCAGCTGGATGGACCAAACCTGTGGCATCCAAATTTGCAAGAAACAGCCTGGGACATGCTTTAATTAAAAGGGCTCCTTCCCCGTGTCCCCCAGGGCTGCTCCTGGTGCCAATGGGGCTTTTTTCAGGAGAGGTGATGGTGGTGCTCCTTGGGATTGCTGCCTTCGTTCTCTTCCCATGATGAGGGCTGAGGAGACCTGTTTGAGTGAGTCTTGATTATCATGGCAACACCGCCGACATCGCCACCACTGATATTTCAGGTTGAGTATACGGGAAAACTGCTCCACCATGAGCAGGTTGTGCAACCTCCATCCTTGGAGGTTTTCAAGACCCAACTGAATGAAACTCTGCACAGCCTGGTCTGACCCCAGAGCTGCCCCTGCCGTGACCAGGAGGTTGGACTGGAGACCTCCTGAGGTCCCTTCCAATCCTGTCATCCTCTGGTCAGGCTTCTGGTCAGGGGATCCCAGCAGACTGGGGTCAGGCTGAAGGTGCCAGGGAGTTTTACTGAGACCAGTAGATAACCAGGTAGCTTTTTTAGCTGCCACCTGAATTTCACCCTGCAACCTCTCATGAAAGCCAGTAACTACTGCTTGGATTGATCTCTGTTAGTAAGGCATCGTGTCTTGCTTTAGAGACATCCATGGGGAGACCCCACTGCCTCTTGCCAAGATGGTCCTTTCATTTAACACTGCTTCTTCCCCACAGTCTCTGCCCTATGTATTAACATTTTGTGCCTTATTTAATATGAGCATGTGTCTGGATTAGATATATAGTGACCAAAGGGCCCTTTGACACACGACATAGGGCCTCATGCTGTGCAAGCCAAGTCTTGATCTTCCTTTTAAGCAATTTGGGCAGGTCTTTTTGGAAAGGAGAAACTGAGCTGGCCTTTTCTGGGCTGCAAAGCGAACGGGTGGAGGGTGTTCACTAGCAGACACTTCCCAGCCTGGTTCAAGTCAAGGGGAAAGCCCTGGGTTTACAGTGAGAGATGGACCACGCACAAGGTACAGGTGGAAAATAGATGATGGCTTTGCTCCCGTTCAAGATTTGTCCCAGCCATCGTGGTGTAGCCTGGACAGGGACTGGGGCACACTGCACAGTTCACACATTAGCAGGTTGAAGGACACCCTGGACATGGTCTGGACCATGAACCTACCATTACCCTCAAGCTGATAGCTGTCTTTAAAACTGAACCACAGACTCACGTAGAAACAACAGACCATCTCATTGTCACCGGGATCTATCTCCTCTTGGTTAGAAAACACCACGAGGAAGACCCTTCCCTTAGCTAAGTGCTTGCAGGTGTTTCCTGGTGTTTCCAGGGGTGGGGACTGGCCAGGTTCTCCCTTTTGATGCGTCATTCACAGGATGGCCATGGCAAAGCCTTGGGATGTGCTTGGAGCCATAGCAAGGACCCTCGGGGCGCTATGATTTTCAGAATAAATAGACCATCTGATAAAAAAAACCTAGGAATAGATATTTTCAGGAGCAGGTATTTGCAAGGGAAGTGGATGGAGATTTATGTCCAGATAGATAGCCACCAGGGAGCAGGATTGCCTCTCCCCCGTCCCTCCAGTTTCCATAGGAATGAGTCACTCACCTTCCTGTGGCAGGAGGAAAACCTGCTCTCATGGAGCCCTACAGATTGGCTCTCCACCAACCTTTCCTTTGTATCGAGGCAGCTATTTTGGGATACAATGCCCCGCGTCTTACAATGTCCCCTAGGGCCAACAGCGTGGGCTGGGGAATCCCTGGCACAGTGGTGATCCTCCATACCACTCTGGCTTCATGCTCCCTGTCCCACCACGGCTATGGGCTGGTGGCAATAGCTGGGACCAGTGGGAGAAGCTGATGGACAACTCCGGGCAAGGCTTACTGCTCGTGCTAACCAGCTCAGCAGAGCCCTGGAGCTCACGGCAACCTCTGCACGTCCCCACAAAGACCAGGGTGAGGGATCTGTGGTCATCTTCCATCGGCCATGAGAAGGTGGGACACGGTCTTCTCGTACCAACGTGGTTTTAGGGCATCTGGGGGGCCTACTGCCAGGCTGATGCATGTCCTCTGCTCTGAAATTCAGCTCCCAAAGTAACCCTAAAACCCAGCTGGGCAATGTGACAGGGGTGAAAGTGCAGGATTGTGGGACCAGCCTCGCCAGCAATCAGGGCACGAGCTCTGCACCAAGCTTTGACCTCCTCCAAGATGCCCATGAGCTCTGTAATGGATGGAGAGTAGCACCACGGGTGGAGGGATTGCTCAGAAGGAAGGTGTCTTTGCTCTGGGACTCAGGGCTGAGGCAGCCAGCGATATCCTTGGTCTTGTCATCATGTCTGTGCATGCTCACTGGCCACACTGGTTACTCACCACCAGGGAAAGCCTGTGCCTCAGTTTCCCCATCTATTAAAGGTGAGTATGGAGCAAGTATTACACCTCCACACCTCCTCAAGAGCCTAAACCAAACCATGCCAGTGGAATGAAGCGGAACGATTTAATTGCGTTAGATAATTACATTTCCACACTATTTCCCATTGTTTACAACAGCCAGGGAATCATTTTGCATGTTATCATATTTTGCTGTCTCGGTTTCAGCTCTGGGGGCTTGTCCCCACTTTTGAGGACCCACCTGAGAAATGGGGTGACAGCAGCAGGACTGAGGCTCTGGTCCGGTCCAGATACTACCATCGTTTCCCCTGTGAGCCCCAAGAGATGTTCTACAGGGAGGATGGAGCTGCTGGTGACCAAATCTCCCTGTTCTGCTCCACCAAGAGCCAGTGAGGCCCCAAGGGATGGTGGGCACCTCGGAGCAGGTGGAGGGGGTTTCCCAGTGGAGGTGGGTGCAGGTCTCCAAAGGACGCCTGAGGGATATGTCAAATGAGAAATTAGTTGGCTTCAGAGACCGTTGGCTACAGAGGAACTCAAATTTGTTGCCAGGTGAAGGAAATGAGACATCACTTGGCTTTTGGTGGAGAAAACAAAAAGCCCAGCGAATGCTGGGGAGCATGGCATAGACGGAGCAGGGAGTCCCTTGGTGCTCAAGGTGGGGTAATGTCTGTGTCCTCCAGCCCTGCTCTCCTGTTAGAAGGTCCTGGGTGGCCTTCTGCCTCACTGTTGGGGACTTATTGCCAGGAGAGCTTGTCCATGTGAGCCCAAGCTTCAGCACAGCATGGGGGACTCGCAGAATAACTGAGGCTGGGGGGTCATCTAGGGTCTCTGCTCCAAGTCTGCTCCAAGCCTGACCTTCAACAAGGTCAGGCTGTGTCGAGGACAGGCTTGACTGTCTCCAAGGATGGAGATTTTCCTGCTCTCTGGGCTGTCTTCCAAGGTTTGACTACTCTCATGGGATTTTTTTCTAGTATCTAATGGAAGTTTCCCTTTTTGCAACTTGTGACACTGCTTCTTGTCCCACCACTGGGCACCTCCACCTCCATCTCCTTCGCATCATCCCAGCAGGGAGCTACAAGCAGCAAGAAAATCCCCGTTGGCCTTTTCCGCTCCTGCTGCCCACCCACCTCACAGCCTCTCCTTCTGTGTCCCGAGCTCCAGCTTGGTGGCCCCTCTGGGCCGATCTGTCACCCTCTGCCTGGTACTGGGGAGCCCCAAATTGGACCCACTGCCCAGACCAGTGCCAAAGAGAGAGCAGGAATCACTGCCCTGGCCCTGCTGGCTGCACTCTTGCAAATGCCACCCAGGGCATGGTTGACCTTTGCTGCTGCAAATGCACACTTCGGATTTGGGGGCAACTTGTAGCCACCAGCTGCTTCCAGCCGGCCACCCCAGCCTGGCCTGTTGCACAAGGCCAGCATGTCCCAGAGGCAGGACCCTGCACTTGTCCTTGCTGAACCTCTTCAGGTCCCTCCAGGAGCCCTGCCTCCAGCAAGTCAACCATGCTCCCCAACCTAGTGTTGTTCCCAAACTCGTTGAGCATTCTCCATCCCATCATGCATGTGGTTACAAGAGTGAGGGAGGTTGTTAAAAGAGCACTTGAGCATGCCCTGGTCCTCCAGCCCTCCCTGGAGCATGCATGAGAGGGTATCAGAAGTGCAGCTGCAGTGGGACATTGCGTCTGTGGGATCGACAGCCCACAGCCATAAATTGGGTTAACTCTTCACATCCCTTCTCCTCTCGGCTGTCCAAATCGCTTCCCGAAGAGTTCATGGCATTTCATCATCAGGCAAGAGCGAGGAAAAGTCATAGGGAGTTTACGCTTGGATTTAAGAGGAGTTTCATGCTCCTCATGCATGTGTGCCAAGGTGTTGTGGGGTCAGCTCGGCACTGCCTGGCACTTGGGGCTGCCTCACTGCTGCCAACTCCTTATCTAAAGGGCCCTCTTCACAGGATGGTGGCCCTGAGCCCTGTCCCACCAGCATGGAAACAGCCCCTGCCTCCTGCCCCCTTACACATAGGGCATTAGACTAGATATAAGGAAGAAATGTTTTACGAGGAGGGGGGTGAAACACTGGCACAGGTTGCCCAGAGAGGTGGTAGATGCCCCATCCCTGGAAACATTCCAGGTCAGGTTGGATGGGGCTCTGAGCAACCTGATCTAGTGGAAGATGTCCCTGCCCACGGCAGGGGGGTTGGACTAGATGACCTTTAAAGGTCCCTTCCAACCCAAACTGTTCTATGATTCTATGATTCTATGATTCTATGATTCTATGATTCCTGCCCGCACCCGTCCCAGGCACCACCTGATCGCCCTTTCAGTTGAGGTGACGTCTTGTCCTGCTGCTTTGGTTCAGTGCCCATGAAAATGCTGATGGATGCTCCTTGGTTGGAAACAGCTCTTCTCTGACACTCGCAAGGGTTTGGGGAGCACGGATTCACCTACAGACTCTCCCCAGGGTTGGGGTTAGAGTTAGGGCTGGGGTGAGGGTTAGGGTTGGGATTAGGCGATGCTCCCTGTCCCCTGCTTTTCCAGCTTTTCCTGGAGATCCCAAATACATGCATTACTTGGGTGGGGGATGGCCACTGCCCCTCACACCCACACCACTTTTGGGGTTGCCCTCTCCTGATTTCCCCAGCCTTGACCATCCCTATAAACAGGGGCCTTGAGCTCAAATCCAGCTCTTATGGGCATCATCTCAAGGCATGGCAGCATCTGCACGGCCAGATTTAGCCCTGCTTTTAAAGGACAGAATCTAGGCCATGTTCCTGTGCCACCCAATGGCACCCTCATTTGGGCTCCCCGTGCATGGGCTGTAGCCAGGTGTCCCCAACAGGACAGTGATGAACGAGTGGACATTTGGGGAGGAGTGGGACAAGGGGAGGCCACAGAGGGCTGACAAAAACATGGGCAGGGCAAAGGGCTGCATTTAGGGCTCAACGAGATCAGAAGCAGGTTGGTCCAAGGGACTGCCCAGCCCCGGGCAATGCCTTTTGCAACAGGAAAAGGGATGTTCAGGAGAGAAAAAATGCTCCCACGTCCTGGCAAGGGCAACCTTCACCCCCGGGCAGTGTTTCCTTCCCGACCTTGGCTGGTGAATCCATCTCACCCGCGGCATGGGGACGCTCTGTGGCTACAAAGTTCATCTCGGCTTGTGCAACCATTGAGGCTACTCATGTCCTATAACCACTAATATATATCCCAGATGCTATCCCAGAGCCAGGAGCTGGGGGTGTTAATGACACGGGGCTGCTCAGGGCTCTCTGTCATGTCCCAGCCTGCAACGTGTCCCTCGTCGAGTTGGGACCTGCCGTGATCAGCAACCGAGCAGGGCACAGCAAATGAGTCAGACATTCTCCGCAACGCAGCCAGCCCTGCACGACATTTTTGGGGAGTTTGGGCATGTAGAAAAGCAAACACCGGCAGCAAAACGTCCTGTGAAGGCAGCAGCAGCAAGCAAGGATGGAAACCTTATATTGCATGTTTTAGATGCATCTGTGCCATGAGCACACCTGTGAGATCTTGGGCTTCATGGCACAATTTTGCTCACACCAGCCAGATGTAGTCCTTCTTCTGAGCTTTGTTAAGCCATGCATTTCCAGATATGTGTCTTCTTTCTATAGGCTGAAGGGCCAGGATAAGGCTTGGCTAAGCTCATGTTTATGCCTCTAAACGCTGGGACTTTCCGGATGTACGATCCGCATTTGTGAACGGGCAAAGTAAATGGATTAAATATTTCATGGAGTTAAAAACAAAATAAATTCTTGTTTCATTTCCTCTATGACTCAGAGATGAAAACTCACTCTCCGGAGCAGCTATTGTGTAAGAGCGGGCTTGGTAAGTAGATTTTACTGTTTGCCACTGTAACCTGTCAACCGTTCCCAGAGAAGAAAAACCTTTCACAGAGCATGAGCAATGCGCTCAAAGCAGCAAAACCAATTTGCTCTGGAAAATGGCAGGTCTTCCTAGTATGGAGGGGCTGGTTTTATGCAGGGGATGTAAAAGCCCAGCAGCCTTTCAGCCAGCACACCTGAGCCCAGGTTTATTTAGTGCTGCCGGGAAGTTCTTGATAATTTACCAAGGCTGAATGAACTCAGCTTTAGAAGAGCAACGTGAAGCTGTTCTGTCTTTTGTTCCGATGAGAAATCAGCACTGAAATCAGTATTTGTATGGGTTTTATTGCTGCTTTCTGATGTTAAGGCAAGATGAACGTGCTCATAGAAAACTCAAAACACTCAATATATCTGTATTTTTACATTTGGAAGTTAAATTAGGGGATTACTTGTTGTTAAAACGCTTTGATTAGATCCGATAATTACAGCCACAATCTCTTTTCTCAGTGCATGTTCTGCTCCAGGAGAATAAAAATCTCTGGGGCCATTTGGTTTATTTTCTTTCACATATTGGGGTTTTCATCTCTTCACATGTCTCAAAGCCTCACTCTCCAAATAAGATCATTTCACTGGCAAAAAGAAGAGGCAGAAGAGAAAAGCAGGCAGGAGTGTGGCTGATCTCTGCGCCTTTGCTCATTTACAGCCGGAATAAACCACTTTTGCTCTCAGGCCGGTGCTTTGCGGTCACTTTGCTTTAGCGAGCACAACGTTTGACCACAGAGCATCATCTCCGTAAAAGAGATGTAGCTCTTCATACTGAAGAGTTTAATAGGAATTAAATCAAAGCAGTTAGAGACATGTCAGCACATTTCTCCCACCGTTTCTCTTTCGCAGGGGAAGTTTCTGTTCCCCTTTTGCACACCAAGGCCCTGCTCTAAGCCCGTGTCTCCCCCGTACCCACCCTCTTGAAGAAGCGTGCCAGGCCCTTCCACAAAATGGGAGAAAAATGCTGAACTTGGCTCACACCACACTTTCCGCTGCATACCTAGTTTTGTTTCCTTCCTAGCCTTGGCAGAAGACGGGTAACGCTACGGTCTCCACCCATCCATGGATGGGCACCTCCAAGGCCACCCATCCATCTTCTGATGTCCTCTCCTGTCTCCTTCCAGGTGCTCCCTTTGGAGCAGGGTCCAATCAACGACCCCAAAGGTCACAGTTCCCCATGGGGTTTTCTTAGGAGCTTCATCTCTGTTCTCTTTCCTTGACT
>NW_009222549.1:14898-20445 GCF_000690835.1 Fulmarus glacialis
CCTTCCTTGGAGGAACCAACAGTGATGGGATCCCTCCCTGTAAGGATGCTCTTGGCTCCTACAACCTTGCCCAAGCAAGCAAAACCTCATCATGGCTTCATTTGTGTGCCACTGGATGTAATATTTGGTGTTGGAGTCTCACCCACTTCATGGGCAAGACTGAAACAGAGGAAAAGGAATCAGACAGTAACACTTCTAAGAAATGAGAGAGGAAGGGATGTGAATGTTGCTGAGTTGCACTACAGAAGTGCTGTGGTCAGAAGTAGTAGAAAAATTTATAAGGAAGAAATTCTCCTGATCCAACCATCGCTTCAGCGGTCAAGAACGGTAGCAGCGTGAAAAGCACGAAGCATAAGAGAAGATTGGGCTTGTGGTCACAATGTCAGGAGGAGACTTGCCAGAGTCATCTTTTGTTCGGCGAAGGTGCAGGGAATAGGTCCTTGCAGGCAATTCCCTGTGGCTGAACCACAGCCATTCTCCTGGGCTTCAAAGATGGGGATGTTTGGGGTTGGAAGGGGCTTATCTCCTAGCAGGACACTGCTTCTTCCTCCCCTCAGCTGCCCTTAGCCGTAGGAAGAGAGGTGAAACAGATACTGAGGCTAGTCAGGGTGAGCGGAGATGTCTGCATGCAAAAGGACCAGGAGAAACATCAGTGCCAGGGTGGTGGGGATGGCTGGTGTTGATAAGCAGGGCTGCAACGGGACGTGACCAACTGGGGAACATTGGAAATGGGCCATCTCCGTCCAGCCCAGGCAGCTGCGGGCTGATACGGTCCCCGTGTAGCCGAGCCCTTGGTGCAGAGTGGTGCTCTGATAATGGGAGGGTGCAGCGAGGTGCCAGTATCTCCACCGTCCCCCCTGCTCCGTGGGTCAACCAGCTCTACCCACACCACTCCTGATCAACACGCATCTGCTCTAAAAACCATCCAGTGCTGGAGGTGCCATGTCCTTCCCAAACATCCACCATGGACACAGAAAGTAATCCAACAGTCCCTTTCCCTCTGCAGCTGATAACTAAGGAGGAGAACGGCTTCCCACATCTTCTCCCAGCCACACAACACCCTTGAGCCCTGTTGACCTCCTGGTCCCCAAAACTGCTCTCAGACACATTTTTGCAGAACCTCTCTCCAGGTGATTGTTTACCCTCCGTCAAAGAAGGACTTTTCCTTGGCTGCCCTGGAGGGATCCAGGAAACCCTTCCAGAGTGCTCATCTCTCCCCATCCACTGCTCTTCACATGACACCATCTACCCACAGATAAAAATACCCATGGTCCGAGCAGGCAGGGATGCGCCCAGCCAGGAACAGATAACTTTGTGATCACAGAAATGTTCCCCAGCGAGTTTCAAGTTACCCATTAACAAGAAATGGGGGAGAGCGGCAGTGACGCACGGATGGGCAGGGGAATTTATAGCAGCCCCATCCACTGCTCTTCACATGACACCATCTACCCACAGATAAAAATACCCATGGTCCGAGCAGGCAGGGATGCGCCCAGCCAGGAACAGATAACTTTGTGATCACAGAAATGTTCCCCAGCGAGTTTCAAGTTACCCATTAACAAGAAATGGGGGAGAGCGGCAGTGACGCACGGATGGGCAGGGGAATTTATAGCAGGAGACGACGGAGGGGACACCCCGTCCCGACGTGCTCCTGCACAAGGCAGGGCTGGCAGCAGCAGGTCTCTGTCAGCTGTGAGCACTGCTTTTGGGATCAGATCCATGTCCATCAGGCCAGAGTCAATTTAGAGTAGGAGTCTGTCAGTCTGACAACAACTTGTACTTCCAAGGAAGGCGTGGGAAACCCCCGAACGTGGAGAAGTTCTCATAAAGCTGAGAAGATGCTCTTACAGTTCTGACCTTGCACCTCAACACAGACACTGCTTGCTAAAGATATAAAAGCCAGCTGGAGATCTGCCATCCACGAGCAGCACCTCCATTTTTGGAGCCCGCTGAGGCCCTCAGCTCAGCCTTATCTCAGAGCATGATCTCGTGGCCACCCTCTGAGCAGCTTCAGGGGTCCAGTTTCACCACTGCTGAGCGTGCCTGCAAGTCTGCCTTATTACATTGCAACCACCCTCACCCTTTCCTGTCTTTTCTCACAACAAAGCCAGGCAACTGGGAGCAACCCACACCTCCTCGACTTGTCAACACACCACCTGCAGACAGCCAGACACATGAGCTTGGCTCTGGGCTCCACCATGGGGAAGGGGTCTCCCACATGTCCACCAGATTTCTTCTCTCCATGACCATCCTTCTCCGCAGATCACCCTCTGTTAAAAAGGGGAACACATCCTGGAGGATGTTCAGGCACAAATGTGGTAACCTCTACAGAATGGAGATGGAATGCTGCCTCGTCCACCGTCGAAGGCGTATTTGCTGCTATGAACCATGCGGTGAGGCAGCATGGAGGAGGTCTGCACTGCTGAGCACACAGGACTCAAGGGCAATGTTTTAATTCAGAGCAACAAGAAGTTTTGTGGTGACTGCCTTGATTGTCCCCTTAATGCACATTGGTTTGATCTGGAAACGCAGCTCCAGAGCACACAACCTTGGTTCTTCCCAGATGAAACCAAACTGGGACATCTGCATTGGGAGAGCCCTGAGCACACAGCAACACCTTTTGGGGATTTGTAGGTCTGACCCAGTGAGTGTCCCCTCAACCTTGTCCTCCTGCATGTACCAAGCAAGCATGGAAGGCTCTTGCAATGCAGAAAGAATCCACAACACCCCAGGATCCTTCTGGTGCTTTATAAAGGGCCAAGTGGCATTGTCGTCTTCATATTTGCTGTCACACACTTCAAGACTTTGCAACTCCAGTGTTCCTCCCTTGTCTTTACAACCTGCCTCGATGTCCTTTCTCTTCTTCCCGGGTCCAAGCCTCCTTTTGCTATCTCCTCTTGTCTTTTGTCTTTTCTTTCATCCCTTTTTTCTTACTGTCCCACCCTTCCTTACTGCCATAATTTCCTGATGGTTACCTTTAGGAAGATGAAGGCCACCTTCCTGAAGATGACTTCAACAACTGCCTCTCAGGAGCAGTCAGCAAGTGTGTCCCAACCTTGATGACCCTGAACAGGTCTTCAGGTGATCTTGCTGCTCACTGGGATGTCCATGTCCATGTCCATGTCCATGTCCACTTAAGAGTTTGGAGGAAAGAGGCTGGTAGAGCCTTGCTGATGCCCCAGTCCCTGGACCTTGTAGATGACCCTCAGGATGAAGGCAGGCGGCAGCAACACCTCAGATACCATCCCAGCTCCACAGAAGTGATGGTGACAACTCCTGGTTGAACACAGATGTGGGTTCCTGGAGTTACATCCAGTGATGGTGAACATGCGGGGTTGGCTCTTGGCAGGAGGCCCTGCACCCATCTCTGGGTGCCCACATCCCAGGAGCAATGTGATCCCACAACGTAAGCCCATGAAGCCATGCCTGCTGTCTAAATACTCCCAAACCTCAGGAGCGTTGTTGGATGGCTCTTGGAGACTCTTCTCATGTTTCCTCTACTCCAGTAGTATTGGTGGCCTCCTGCCTCCTGCTCCTGATGTGCTGCTGGTGTAGCGCAGCTCCACATCAGAAAAGCAACCATCGGGTGTTTGATGCAACCTTATGGGGCTGTGTTTTGAGGGTCCACTCCTACACCAGACCATAGCAGCCCCACAGATTCACTCCCACCCAAGAGCTAAAATCCATCACTGGACATAACCCTCATCTCCTCTCTTCGCCTCCCTCATCTGCTCCCAGCTCCCAGGATGGGAGATAACACCGGTGTAAGGAGGAGGTTGCTCTAGGACTTACCTGATTTACACCAGCAGAGAGGTCACCTCCATTTGAAAGCACCAAGAAGTACCTCCTGGATAGACTTGGAAGCTGTTACGGTCCCACGCCGGGACAGGACAAAGGGCTAAGAGGGAGTCCTGCTCCAGATGGGCAGATGCCTCCTGACTCCAACGGACCCTGATGTTCACGTCTGGTCACAAGCAACTAGAAAAAGAGCAGGAAAGCTGCCAATTCTTGGAGGAAAACAAACCCCATAAACCTGCCAAGCGTCCCTGCTCGGAGATATTTACTCTTTTGATGTGTTCTCATGGAAATTAATCCCAGTCTCACCCCTCCAGGTATGGTAAACATTATGAGCGAGGAATGGGGAGAGGCTAGGACAGCAGAGCAGGGGGAACAAAGCTGCTTGGGTGTACCAGCCTTCACGGAAATGTGGTGGAACAGGCCCAAGCAGGACGTAGCAGGGCCGTACGGGCTCTCTTCCAGCTCAGCCGGACCTCTATCCCCCCACGGCCATCTCGGCTGCAGGACGAGTCATTCCGCTCCAGTTTAACCTGGAGGAGGCTGATTCATCCCCTGGGCTCCTGAAGAGCCACTTCAAGGTTTCTTCAACTCGCACCAGGTTACAACAAGCTCCGAAGAGGGATTTTTTTCTTCTGCTGGGGAATGCCAAAGCATGTGAAAAGGGAGAAATTAGACGGATGGGGAAAAATAAGATTCACAGTGCACGCTCTGTGAATCTTATTTTTCCCCATCCGTCTAATTTCTCCCTTTTCACATGCTTTGTGAATCTTATTTTTCCCAATCCATACATTTTCTTTTCTATGGCAAAAAAAAAAGAGCAGTCACAGTTGCTTAGGCGTTACCTTCTGCCTTGCCATCGCTGTAGGACATGCGCACCGGTCCGATTCGCATCCGCATGGCACCCCCACGTGGGGAAAGCCCGGAGGCTCCATCACCAGCCTGATGTTTTCCTTCCGATGGATGTGCAGAGCTTTCTGGGTGAAAGAATGAAGAGGTGGAAATAAAGATCAAATAATTAATTAGGGGAAATCCGGGGGAAACAGCAGCTGGGCTGGGAAAGCTCTGCCAGGGCAGCGCAAGGTGAATACCAGCATCATTGCTTGAGCACATGGGTTGCTTTAAGCAACCAAGGTGGGACCAGGACCCATCATCCCTCATCTTTCCCCTCATCCCGGGAAGCGGAGGGATGCAGGGAGCCCCCACAACAGATGCTGGGTTACCCCCAGCCTGAAATATGCACATGGCATGGCATCTCCGTGGCCCCC
The DNA here is from genome assembly GCF_000690835.1 of Fulmarus glacialis. Lineage (NCBI taxonomy): Eukaryota > Metazoa > Chordata > Aves > Procellariiformes > Procellariidae > Fulmarus > Fulmarus glacialis. The sequence continues at coordinate 19,962 of NW_009222549.1, forward strand.
CAAAACCTGTCCCCATCTTATCGGAGCAGCGGCAAGGGCTGGAGGAGAAAGGAGGTGCTGGAAACATCTGCAGGCACAACAGCTGGAGGCTGGAAACATCTGGTTCAGTGCCGTTGTGGTCTTTGACATCCTGGGAGGAGGATTCAGAACAAAACCACAGCCGTCAGATAATCCCAAGCTCAATTTCTGGCTTTACCTGCTCCTCGGAGAGATCACCTCCCACGGCAAAAACACAGGCAGGGAAGGGATCGGCTGTGCCATCCCCCAGGATATCGCTGTTAATTATTAAGGATAATTTTGTTCCTTTAGTCTTTTTTTCATACTTTCATTCATTTTTTCCTTTTCATTTTTTTCATTCTTGTTATTATCTGTCTATCTATCTATATCTATTTGATCTGTTTGTCTATCTATCTGTTGATCTATCTATCCATCTATCTATGTATCTATCATAGCCATTAAGCTTTTTATTTCCTATATATTCATA
>NW_009222550.1:0-4984 GCF_000690835.1 Fulmarus glacialis
GGGTCTTTTCCAACCTACATGATTCTATGGAAGTATCTTGCCCTCAAAATGCTTGGTGGCCAGTGAGCACTGAGGAAGAGGGTGCATGGCTCTTGCAAATTATAGTTGAGCCTGCCAAGTCACTTGGTTTTACAGGTGAATTAGGGGACATACCTGGACCTCGTAATGACATAGAGTACATCACTGTCCCTCACCAAGGCTTGGATGTTTGCTCTCTCAGCTTCTGCAGTGTTATCAGGGGCTTGGTCAGCCTTTGTGAGACGGAGATCAGGCAGCTGATGGAGATACTGCAGGAAGGCAGAGCGTCTCAGAGCTGCAACATCAAGGCATGTATAGGAAATCTGGATTTCCTGTGGCTTGGATCTCTTGGCTCTGCTGCAGATCTGTCATGCCACCTCAGGCAGATCTCTTTATCCCCCTGGATGTTGTTTGTCCCCGTCTTACTGCCAGGAGGGGACTACATCGTGCCCTCTGTTTGCACAGTGCCAGGTTGTACGAGCAGCTTTGGTCTCCCGGCACATCCATCGCACTGATAATGATAGGAAGGAGGGCATCCGTCAGAAATCTCTCCTTACCTTTTAGTTATTAGTACATTTTTCTTTATCTCTCTTTTTTTTTTTTTTTCCCCTTCCATTTTCTTTCTTGCTTGAAGGAGAAAAATAAGTCAGCTATCTTTTATTCCTTCTAAAAGAAATGAGTCTTGACAGGTCTGGAAATGTGTTACCTGCAGTCGCTCCGTGCGCACAGGGGCCGTGCTGGCTCATTTATACACCCACATACCACAGCTCAGACATCTCATTAGCTTGGCATATCTTTTGTTTGCAGTGATAGGCACATGAAAGTACAACAGGAACAGGGCTGGAGGAGAGAGGGGAGGGAAGGGGACGCATTGCTGCCTGAAAGTCGCTGTCTTAATGTTTTATTCCTTGTATATGCAGGACAATCTTCTTTTTATTCTTATTGTTTACTAGCAGTGCTTTCTGTGTACAAGAGCTGACTTGGATTCAGATGAATGCACTGTGGCCTGGATGGCTGCTCGTGCCACTCAAACAAGGTTGATTAGTGATCTTGGCTGGCAGAGGAAGGGAGAAGGGCAGGTGGGGGATTTTCCTGTTGGGCAGGAGTGAGAGTGTACCCTGGAGAAAGGTGCATGAAGCAAATACTTGGCCAGCCCTCTCCTCCTCCCCAGCCTCTCTGGTCACTCTTGCTTCTGGGTATCTCCTCCAGCAGGAGCTGATGTGTGTTGGGCCCTGCACCGGGACTGATGGCTGCAGGGTGACAGGCAGGAGGAGAAGCTGGGGGCAGTGCTGCTGTCTGATTTACATGCCCACAGCAGGGCTCGTCCTTGGCCAAGTGCATCCGGGGTGTTTGTGTGAGAACTGAAATGCAGTCGAGGCTGGTTAGATCAGCGTAAGGCTAATTTTAAATCCCAGATACGCTGCCAGTCTTGTGCTGCATAGCTCCAGCCGTCCTGCTCCCTTTCATCTTGCCATAGCTTCATCTTTCCCTTTCGGAGTTGTCCCCCTATGGCTCAGTGCAGTTCCTGGGCGACTGGTTTTTGTCCCTAAGCCCAGTTGTGTGCTTGCAGCTAGCGTCCTGGAAATGTTTGCCCTTGTCAGATCTGTCCCTCTCATTCAGCCAGCTACAGAGCCTGGCAGATCTAGGCCTCCTGCCAATGCCTTTGCGGTGCTGTAGTCTCTCAAGCAAAAAGCCACTCTTTTCTGTAGGTAGCACAGGCTGACAGATGTTTTGACTTCTGCGTTTGTCCCTGCCTGGCTGTCTTGGAGACAGAAAAGGCACATTGAATCCAGCGCAGATGGGAGAGATATCTGCTGGGATCTACCAAAGGTCACACGAAAACTATGGAAGGAAGATACTGGTGCCATCTTTATTCCGTCCCTACTTCCATCCCCAGCTTGAGATGCTACAGGGAGGAGCCACTCTTGGTATGTCAGATCTTCATACTATAATCTAGCTTTGTTCTGTCCTGGCTCTTCTTTCTCTTGAAGGCTGTGTCGGCACTCATGTTCTCCATGCCCACGTTTAAACAGAAATCTTTGGGTTTCAGGGTTAGGAAGCTGCTCGGAGGAGCTGCGACTGTTCATGCTTGTCATTGCTTGGGGAATGACCGTCCACTTGGCTGACATGAGAGCTTGAACTCCAGCGCTTAGTGAGAGCCTCTGGTTTGAGCTAAAAAGGCTGTGTTTTGCAGATAATTTTTGCTGGGGGAAAAAAACAAACCCCAAAGATCCACAAACTAAAGGAGCTGTAATGACCTTGTGTCCCCTGTGAATATGAGGGGACCTAGAACACATTCTGAAGAGCAGGGATTCGGTGTCACTCCAGAATCATTGCCACAGCTTATGTTGGTTAAACAATTTGAAGGCAGTTTGCAACCCAATCCCTTTGGTTTGCGAATAGGGGTGAGATGTTGGGATTCTTCTCCTGGTGTCATGGATAGGATCTGTTGTGGAGAGCCACTTTCATGATGTTGTCTTTGACCAAAAAATTACTGACCAGCTTTATGGTGTTGTTTGGTTGGTTTCAAAGCTGTCGGTTAATTGAACATCACAGAGTTATAGGCCCGACCTGCCAAATGCAAACAGGCTAATAGTTTTTATTTATTTCACAGGATTAAACTCCTATCTTTGGTCATGTTTATTGTCTGAATATCTCGGGGCTCAGGGTTTTTAACATGTGACAGTAAATTCTTAGCATTGTGCTGAGAAAAAGAGGGATGGGTAGGATTCTTAAAATACTTCTCTGTTGTGTCCTCGTCATCCTTCTGCACTGACGGCATTTACTTGTTCAACACATTGTTGTCATCCTTGCACAAAAAGTATGTTTTCAGCAGATGTTTAGGCAGTGCTAAATTGTAGCAGGTCCATTGCTCTTTGGTACTGTTTCTTCTTTAAAGTGCTAGACAAATGGTGCTTAAGCCTTTGAATCAAGGAGCGGCTTTCAGAAGTGCTTAAATGATTTAAGAGTGCGGTTCCCTTTGACTTCTAGTCAGAGTTTGTGCTCTTTAATCTTTTTAGGTGCTTAAAAGACATGCTTTCTTTCCCTCCCCCAAGGGTTTGCTGAATCTGTCTCTCCTAAGTGCTAACATGGCCCCTTCAACTACAGCCTCAAAGTACTATCCAGCCTCCAGTGTGTTATCGCAAGAGCCTAGTACAGGAGAAGAGATCAGTGTCTCCATCTTACAGATGGGGAGTTAAGACACGAGGGAGATGGAGTGACTGGCCCCTAGCCAGACAGGGTTTTTGAAGCACAGATGCCCAAGTCCTGCATTAAATCCCTGAGCAGGAGATTGCTTGGCTTCTTTACAGGGAGGTGCTGAGGGTTCTCTGCCATGCTTTGCTGAGCCAGGGCCTTGGGCTCTGCCTGACGTGGTCTGTTTGTCCACACATACAACTGCTTGCCAAAACTGCTGAGGTTTTGCTATAAGCTAAAACGTTGGCATCAAAACCTCTCAGGGTTGCACTCTGATGAATTATTCTGCGTGCTGAGAAAAGGAAGATAAGGAGCAGGCAGAGGAAAAGGCATTGAAATACAGTATTCTGCATGTATAATTTTGTCGTTTCACTCATGATGTCTGACAGTGGAAGAGCATACAAAGTACAAACTCGCTGGTGTTGGGCTCTTTCTCTAGATAGCCCTTCCACGAATGGTGGCTCTGTCATAAGATCATGTTGGGTGAGCTTTGGACCACCTCTCGCCTAAACAGCTCGGGACCTTTGAGCATGGATGGGGATTTTAGGGAATATCAGCAAGCAAAGATGGAGTGAGTTTGAAAAGATTCTTGCTTTGAATTTCTTAAGATTTGTGAAGATTTCTTTGGGGTGCAGTGATAGCTTGGAATTGTTTGGAACAGCTGTAGCCTTGCTCTCAGGAGAGAAGTGGGGTTTCTGGGGAGAATGTCCTTTTGGGGGCGGGGGGGAAGCCTCGGCACTGGCCTAGGTTTTATGCCTGATGTTTGCTTTCTATAAAGACCGCCTCTCTGCAGCTACTACAGCTTGTGCTGTGGGCAGTCTTCCCATGGGGAGAAGGACTGGCTGGAGCATAGGAACATTTTTTCAAATGATAACTTAACTAAAAATGTTTAGAAAAAAATAATTCTGAGAGTTAATTATTTCTTGGAGTTTTTAACAATGAGTAACAGTGTTCAGCATTTTGGCTTTTGTATGCTTTTTACCTTTTTTTTTTTTTTTTGAGGTTTTGGTTGCTGCTGATGTTTCTTTCTGTTTGTGTTGATGTGTCCTTGGTTAGCCACGGTGTTTTGTGTTGGCTTGACAATGGAGCGTGTCCCAGGGACCGTGCGTTTCAGTTATCTGGTCTGGGCCAACTGAACAGCTGTAGTCCTCTGGCAGGATGTGTTCCTGAAATGAAAAATATGGTTCTAATTTATTTTTGTTTATTTTAAATACTGTGTGGCAGTCAACACTTCATACTTACTACATTCTGATTATAGAAGTGGCAAAACTGATTTGCTTCAAGTTTAAAAAACCTGAAGTATGGCTTTTTTGGTTTGTTTTGTTTTTTGTTTTGTTGTTTTTTGTTGTTGTTGTGTTTTTTTTTTTAAAGGAAAATATTCTTACTGTTTTGAAACCTTTTAGAATGCTTTTTGATTGTCTGTTTTATGTTGCTTTATTTGAGATTCTCAAATTTACTCCCCGGAGATGTTCAGGGGAGCACTGGCATGCCAAAGCTGAGCCCATCAGCTAAGTTGCTGGTGCCTCTGTTAAAACATATTTAAGAAAGGGCAAAAAACACCACACAGGCAGAGGAGGAGGGAAAAAAGAGGGTGAGAAACAACAGAGGGAGCACTGAGGTCAGGGAAGAAGGAGGAGGAGGAGGAGGTGCTCCATGGTGGAGCAGGTATTACTTGCAGCCTGTGGAAGACCCACACGGGAGCAGATGGATATTCCCAAAGGAACTGCTGGCTGTGGAGAGCCCATGCTGGAGCAGAGGAAAGGTGTGAGAA
>NW_009222551.1:0-9135 GCF_000690835.1 Fulmarus glacialis
ATCTGGCACTTGCTCTTGTTAAATTTCACGCAGTTGGTAATTGCCCAGCTTTCTAGTATATCCAGATCTCTCTGTAAGGCCTCTCTACGCTTCAGGGAGTCCACAGCTCCTCCTAGTTTAGTGTCATCAACAAACATGCTTAAGGTACATTTGATTCCTGCGTCCAGATAATTTATAAAAACATTTAAGAGCACTGGCCCTAAAATCAAGCCCTGGGGAACTGCACTGGTGACTGGCCGCCAGCCTGATGTAACCCCATTTACTAAAACTCTTTGAGCCTGACCCGTCAGCCAATTGCTCACCCAACGTATTATGGATTTGTCTAGCTGTGTGCCGGACATTCTGTCCAGCAGGATAATGTGAGAGACAGTGTCAAAAGCTTTGCTAAAATCCAAACCCCCTATATCTGCTCTCTTCCCTTGGTCAACTAGATGGGTGACCTTGTCATAAAAGGAAATCAAGTTGGTTAAGCAGGACTTTCCCCTAGTGAACCTGTGCTGGCTATGACCAATGACTGCATCGTCGCTCAAGTGTTTTTCAATAACTCCCAGAATAACCTTCTCCATAATTTTCCAAGCACTGAAGTGAGACTGACCTGTAATTGCCAGGGTCTTCCTTCTTGAAAATTGGGACAACATTTGCTAGCTTCCAGTGAACTGGGACCTTTCCAGACTCCCAAGACCATTCAAAAATAATGGAGAGAGGTCCCGCGATAACACTGGCCGGATCTTTCAGTACTCTGGGATGAATCCCATTGGGTCCCATAGACTTGTGTGCATCCAGCTGGAGCAGCAAGTCTCGAACAAGTCTCATTCTGGTATTTGTGCATTACCTTAGTCAAGGACATGGACCATGTTGGAGCATTGCTCTTGACAATTTCTTTTTTAAGTATTTTTTCCCATTCTTGGAAGATGCAGCTTTGCATGTTAGCTTTGGATTTTTTTTTCCTAATCCTCTGATATTTTGCTCTGTCAGAGCAATCCATGAGGATTGTAGAAGTGGTGAATTTGATCAGGTGATCATTTCCACCTTATAGAAAATTCCTTTGATAACACTGTTCCATTCTAATTCATTGTGCAACAATGAACTACCGCTGACTTGAATGAAAAAAGAGAACATTTTTGCCTTACTAGGGAGTGAGGATGATGTCTCTGGCACATACAGGTTTTGTGCTTCAGTGATTGTAGAGCAAAGTACAGGGCTATACTATGGTTGTCTGAACTAACATTTTTAGAGAAAAGAGTTCCTTTTTACCCATTTTCTACATTTTTCCTATCATTAACATGTACTTCGGTTTCATAGGATGCAGCAGAGAATTTCCTTAAAAAACTGAAAGGGAATCTCAGTTGCTGAATATAATTACTTACGGATTATATTAAAAAGAAAGCATATTAATGTTAGAGGAGTTTACTTAAAAGTTTTTTTAAGCTTGTAAAATGTGGAGTGGAGGAGAGAAACCACCTCAGCTTTTTAACGCGTTAAATAAAATGCAGGCTCTTTAAGATGACTCTTCAGTATTCCCAGCAACCTTCCCGAACCCAGTGACTTTTCCTAGCAATTAGTATCTTAAGACTGTGATTTTGAAGTAGCAGTTTCTGTAAGGGTCCTTTATTTTATATCTCAAATTGATTGGGAGGGCTTTTTTTATCAGTGTTGAGTTAAATCATACTATGCTTTTTGGTAGTTTGTCACTTTATGTTTTACCGACATTGATCAAAGCTCTTCAGTTTCTTCAGTCACTGCTAATCAAACATCCCTTTAAGAAGGATGGATGTCATACCTGCCATGTTCCTGAAAGGCTAGTTCTCCGTGGGGAAGTTTCTGTCTTGTATATTAGAGGCTTTCACACTTTATGCAGATGGCAGTAAATGCTACTTTATTATTACTGTTACGTTCTGAAGAAACCTGTGTGAACTGCAAGTAGTCCACCTTCAGATTGAGTGTTGAGGGCATTGGAAACGTTTGGCATTGAAGAAGTTATTTCTATATGTCATCATCCCGATTTTAGCGACTTGTCAGTGAGGCTTCGTTGGCACTGAAAGCAATATTTCTTTTAATTGAAAAACAGTTAACATGAATCATCTTTCAGTGGGTCAGAGATGTTGGTGGCTGTTGTTTGTATTTACTTATATTCTTACAAGAAAATTTCAAATTTGACTTTATTGTACAATTATATACTGTTCTACTGTCTGGAAGGCTTTCCATTGAAAATTTAATCTAAAAATTGAAAGTACGTATTTGTGGACTTTGAATAACATCAGTAAACAAATGTAAGTTATGTGGAGATGGGAAAAGGGTTGGTTTTTTTTTTAATCCGCTCATTTCGCTCTTAATTTGTGCTTGATTATCAGAGACAGCAGAGTTTATCTTTTATCATTCTGCAACTGTCTGCTGTATTGGTTTAACCTTGTTGGTCACTGGTGTAAAAAATTTGCACAAGAAACTTAGCTTCATGAGACTTTTTTAACGCTTTCCTTGTAAGCCATGGCTTTTAGTGCTGAAAGACCCCTTTTATTCCACTTCATTACCAAGCCGTTTGGTCATCTCTTCTTCCCTGTCCCATAAACAGAGCTTTAACTTTGAGAAGAAGGATATTCAGAGACCCTTTGAGAATTTGCTTTTTTTTTTCCCGAACCAACTTTATATGAAATGTGCTCAGAAATGAAAGTAAGGGATGATTGTAAAATCCTTTCAGAAAATACTACTTCTCCGTTGTTTCGTTTCTTAATTTGCTTGTACATGTAGTATTTTCCCTTTCACTTACATCTTGAGGAAAGCAGGATGACTGAATTGCAGGTTTCTAATTTTACCAAATGAGTTCTGGTTTCTTCCTGAAGCAAAACACTTAAATATTGTACAGAAAAGTTGTAGGTGTATATGAAAATAACTTGGAAAATTATAGATTAGATAGGATGAAAGAGTCAACAAGAACAGAAAATAATATTATGTCCACAGCCTATGTAAGAGAATTAGTTTATGTCCTAAGAGTTGTTACTACACCAGTAGTGGATTTGCCACTTCTGTGTAGAAGAGGATGGCTTTAGTGGGGCTTTGCTGTCAGCTACAGTGATATTTTGTCACTAACTCTGAGGAAAAACTCCCAAAGTTTTGAATACCTGTGTGTGGTCCTGATTTGGTTAGAGATCTAAATTCCCGTGTTGGGAGTGGAGAATTGCTGTCGCTGTTTAACAAGAGCTCCTCACATTGCCATTTGCAAAACTTCCAGTGCTTTCTGAGTTTTCTCAAGTGGAAACACACAGAGGCCATTAAGGAGGTAGGAAGGAGGCCTCCTGCAAGCCCGCGTGTGCAAAAGGTCTCCGAGAAACCACACACTTCCGTGATGATGCTGACATTTGAATATGCAAGAGCATGAGCGGGTACACTGTGTTCCTGCTCTGTAAAATATTCCCTGAAACTTTTGTCTCTTTGTTGTGTGTTGCTTTTAACAGCCTAACGTTACTTACATTTAAATTTACAAAATGTGTTGTTCAAGAAAGTATTAATTTGGTACTTTTCTGTTGGCTGTTTAAAGAGACTTTTGGGAGAAGATGAAGTATGGCTTCTTTTTCTCACAGTTCTGAACAAGACCGAGACTGGTTTTTGTAGATCACTTTTAGTTTGCAGTACGGTTGAAATTTGAAGCTGGTTTGCAGGGTATAGCAGGTCTTTGGCCTTGGGGATGTACTCCAGTATGCCAACCACTCATACAGCTTAGAGTTGTTTTTCGGCTTACTAGACCAGTGATATCTGTAATCACATTATTAGTCGCAGTCTTGCTTTTGTGTTATGCTTGTCACCCAGTTGAAGTCTGTGTTTCAGAGAAGCCTTCAAAATTACATTTGTAGCGATAAGCCTTCAAATGTGGCTGTAAGAGGATTTTTGAACAGTTAAGTATTGAAAATTTATTGAGCAACAATTTTTTCACTATAGCTTTCTGAGTAGGTCATTCTTATGAAATGTTTTTGGTTGGTTGTTACTGTGTTGGGAGATGGATGTTACTGTCTCCCTACAAAGGAATACAAAAATGGCAGAAAGATCTGAACACGGCTTAGATATTTATTTCCTTTTTGAGTTTTCTTGCTTTCCTAAAGAAACTGGATTATAGTAGCCTTGAATCAGAGATGTAGGAGTTGCTTTTTTGCATCCGTGCTTTGTAACCCTAGGAAGAAGACTATGACTCTACCTCAATTCAGCCTCAGGAAAGGCTAGCAGAAAAAAATGGAACAAAAAGAACTAAAACAGAATAGGCCTTTTCTGTTTTCAGAAAAACTTCTGAAGAAGCCTGCTGGGGAGGTTTAGGAGGCCCACTTCGTAAAAGGAGAGGACTCAATCACTGTGAAACCTTTTAGAACTTCAGATCTTTTGGATCTTCGTCATCTCCCCTGATGTAGATGCAGCATTGATGTGTTTTCAGCGGAGGTGGTCACCTTACAGAGGATTTCTCCTCTGTAACCTTCAGAAAACACTTTGTACCAAGGCTGCTTCTTAGAGCTTCATTTGCAGCAGTATTCTGATGTTAATATTTTTAACATACTTTCCACACAGCTTTTGTGATTGAAATCCAGGAAATAGAAGGGGGAGAATATTATAAAACATACACTCGTCAGAGCTGGCTTTATGGATGTTGAAATTTATAAGGGTTATTTTTGGGGCATGGAACTGCCTGGAACAGAATTATGTTCTTGAGTTAGCAATGAAAACAAAAAAAGGAAAAAACAGTTAGAAGTCTTCAACAGTCTGGACCACAGAATCTTCAGTAGAGGCTTCAGCCATTTGGGTTGTATCACTGGCATGTATATTTAAAAACAAACAAACAAACCCTAAACAACAACAACAAAAAACCCAAAACACCCTCTTCTCCCAATCCACACACACAGACCCCCTTCTGCCCTCCCCCAACAAACCAACCAAACAAAATACCCTGTTGCCATAAAAAAAAAAATCTTTGCAGTGGGCGAAATCTGGCTCTTCAGAATATATAAGATTAAAAGTTGTATGCAAACATTTCTGCTGAGAACTGAGAAAGTCATACCTCGCTGTCACCTCTAATGTTGGCAACTGTTCTGAACCAGAAGGCATTCTGTACGATTATTTCCTTCCTGAATGTGGAAACTTGAAACTGTAAAAACATTGGCCGCTAGAAAGAAAATAAATGGGCCAAAGAAGTATAGTCATCTTGCAGTGTTTTTCTAAATTATATAAGGTTGACTTTCATATTTATGTCTCTCCCACTCCCTGTTTATTTTCACCTCCTCAGTGTATCTGTTTTCACAGAATTTTCCATCATAAGTGTTTCTGAATGCCATTCTGAAGTTGGCTGGCTCTCTAGATATTTTACCTAGGTATTACCTTTCTGGTAACCAGAAACATACCAGTCTGCCTGCCTGCCTCAGACTAAGTTCTTGGTTTATTTATGCAATTAGTATGAGAAATAATGTGTTTAAAACTTCTGAGCTTGTGTTTAGATATTAAAGTCTAATTAATTCCATACAACAACTTTGGGAGTACTTGCTTGGAATTTGAGGATCTACAAGATGGGTTGAGCTAAACTTCAGCTGCTTCTGGTACTTCCAGAAAGTTGAGGTGAAACAGTTTATGCAGTGTATTTTCTATGAGTTACGGCTTTGCTAGAAGACAGATGGTCTTTTCAAATGGAAATTGCTGATGTTCCTGCAATATCCTGTTGTGTTCTCTCTTTGAAGATTTCACCTGTACTTACTTTATATGAAGAAATAAACTGCTTATATAAAGGTTACAAACCCTGACTAGGGAATACATTTTTTAAAGTAAACTTCTTTGGTTTTGATCAAGATTACAATGTTTACATATTGTGCTTTCTGACATCTCTGTTGGTATACTTTATAATGGAAAAGTAAATTACGAATTTTCTTCCTTCTTCTAGCCTAATAGTGAATTCCTCCTACCTCCTCCAGTGTTATCCCGTACTACACTATGCCAAACTAAGGCAGATGATAAAAAGGATTTTTGTTACATTAGTGAACTAAGACCTAACATTTGAAAGAACTCTCAAGAACTGCTTTTATCTTAATGAGAATTAATGAAACTGCTTTCATGAAGACCTAAGAAGAAGTATTGGTTATTATGGGCTAATATCTGAAGGACCCACTGAAAAATGACTGGGCTTGGTTATTATGGGCTAATATCTGAAGGACCCACTGAAAAATGACTGGGCTTGTTTGATTTTCCTAAACAAGGATTATTTGGAGGAAAAAAGATAAAGTATAAATTATTTACTTCATAAATGTGTCAAATAAATATGCTACTTAAAACACTTATTTGGAATGTACTGGTCAATGTTGTTTAGCAAGATCATAAAAGAACATTGTTAATCCCTTGTTAATTTGGGATTTTGGCTTCTGTAAGTTACCATTAAAAAAGAGGAGGTGCTTATTAGTGACATAGTAAGTAGGCAAATTAGTAAATTTCTATACTCTTGCCTTTTGGCTAACTTTTCCAGGAAGTCTAAAACCTATTTTTTTCTTAAGGAGTAATATTTAAAAATACATGCATACAATTATTTAATGTGACTGATTGGTTTTTTCCTTTTATCTTGCAGCAACGCACCTCTTGCTTTTTCCTCCAAAGTATGTTATATTAAGTTTCGTGAAGCATCGAGTGTTGGTGTGGCCCAGCATCTAACTAACACGGTTTTTATTGACAGAGCTTTGATAGTTGTGCCCTGCGCAGAAGGTTGGTATTTTAGACATTATTCTGTAATGTTGGTCTTTGTCATGTCTGCTAATTGTCTTAAGCTTTCCATGTAAGGAGATGATGCTCTGTTTTTACTTTATTTTACTGCTTTTTGAAAAAAAGTCTTGAAACAAAATTGAAAATTGAATGAAGACACCCAAGTATATAGATTTAATTGAAATTCAGCATTAAAAAAAAGATAGTTGATTTGAATTAGGATAATAACATTTTCCATAGTTATTACATATTTTGAGGGTAAAGAAGGTAAAATAATTCCCTTCAGTATGGTTTGTGTTGGCAAGCTTATTCTCACACAGAGTTCTCACTGAAGTCAATGGAGCACTGTGAAGATCAGGCAATTTCCTGGCACTGATAACATCGCAGTTTGGATTTTAATGTATCACCTTTGGTGTGCTGGGTTTTTTTGTTGGTTTTTTTTTTTAAGATACTGATTATTTTTCCTTTTTTTTTTTAGACTGAATCCCAGTTTTGTCTTGTAGACGTGATGTATGCAGTTTGGCCATTTTAGATTCATCTAATCTAAAATACTTAGCATTCCTGGTGATAATCACTGTTTGAATGTAAATGTTTACTGGCTAGTTTAATAAAAAACCCACAATTTTCCTTTCTTGTTACTGTGGAAAATATTACTTTGTGTGCCATAAAAAGGCTTTCTTATGTTTACTGGTAGTCCTTTTTGGTTTTAGGTAGCTCTTCAAAAATGCAATGATCTGTACAGAATGCTTCCAGTGTAACGTATTTTTAAAACTCTTAAAATAAAATGCTTGGTGAATACTAAATTTACAAGTGTTCCTTTAACTAGCTTTGAGGCCATACTTTTACAGATGTGTTGAATAGAAGGTAGTTCGTATTGTTAGTATAATATCCCAGATCTGAATACAGTTATATGAAGCATGGCCCTATGGTAGGCATATCACTGGAGTTAGGCAGAGCCCCATTGACTTCATTGGGATCATTGTGGAATTGAGCGTCTGCCCATTTGGTTCTGGACTTTTTGCCTTTTTGGAGTGGAAACGTTCCAGTTGGTGGAGTGAACCTAACTTCACTTTGAACATGGTAGCTGTTTTGCCGTAACGACAATATTTAGAATGATTGAACCATAAACTGCAGCAAGTCCGGAAATACCGCCTATTAACATAACTTTTCTAACTGCAAGAGTCAGGTTTTGGTTCAAAAAATACTGTTGACTTCTTGGAGTTTGTTAAAGTGGTCCCAGAGTACCATTTTTTGGCATGTTTGCCACATCATGATCTGGATAGTATGAGATTACTGCTATGTGAGATAGTGTAATAATGGTCTGGGATGTTCCTAGCAAACTCTTGACAAGTCTCCAAAATTTCATAGACTCTGTAAGTACTTTCACTAAAGGCTATATTGACCTACAATATACCGCCTATTCTTGTAGCGTTCTTAATAGGGGCATATGGCATATACATTTGTCTTTGTGAAGCCTAGATTTTTAGTTGCTTTTATGCCTTGTTTTGGGGGCTTTTTGGTTTTATTTTTTGAACTTGTTCTTAAACCACAAAGAGGATATTGCTGTATCCACTTGAATCTCGGTAGAAGCAAATGGGACCAGAGTCCTTATTGAAAAATTGCCCCTAAATAATTGACTACAAATTATTCAGGATCGTAGTTTTGCGTTTCATTGAAAAGACCTTAACACTGGTTCAGCATTGCCAGAGAGGGAAGATTGCCGACTAATGAATGAACAACACTTCCTGGTGTTTTTCTTGTGATGAGATCACTGCCTGACGTGATATGGCAACAGGCAGGTAAAGCTACATTTTCCTGTGTCTCTTGATGGTAGACAATGAGTGGAAGGAGAATAAAATCAAAGTTCTGACAAATCTTGTTCCAACCCCATTTGTAGCTGACTTATTAGACATTTCTGAGAGAATGTATTACAGAAAAATTGTCACTGTTCAAAATCATTCTGGACCCTGCAGATATTTATGCATAATTAGGTGAACAAGTGATTGGGTTGTGAGGTCAAATTTTTTTAATGTTAGAATGCTGTTTCCCTGTAACTTTCTAACAGAATCACTGATTTTAATTTACAAAGATGTGAATTTATATAGGTTTAACTTTCTCAGGAATTTATTGTGTGGAATAAGTACGGCTTTGGAGACCACAACACAAGATTTTTGATTCACTATGTATCATATGATACATTATTAAAGGAGTCAGTGGAGTGTATCACGGGCTTTAAAAGTAGTACCAGGAGGTAAAATTATATCCTTGGCCAACGGTGCCAGTAATAAAACATTCCACGCGCCGAATCGCACATAGAGGAGAGATAAAATGGAATTCTGAAAACTTGGTTTTAAAAACCAGAATAAAATCTGAAATTTGGAGTGCATTTAAACAGTGGTAAATCAAGAGAGTATGAGTAGTGATTCC
>NW_009222551.1:9170-9648 GCF_000690835.1 Fulmarus glacialis
GTAAACAACAAAAATGTAATCATAAATGAAGTAACATTATTAAGCTGTCAAAATACGACTTTTTTGTGTATGTATCGGTAGGTTTTTCTTTAAACGTTATACTTTGAAAACGCAAAGGTTGAAAGATAAACAAAGATGCCACCCTAATCATTCTAAATTTTATGTCCACATTATCTGGTAGATGGATTTTGACTATTAATTTGGTTTTGTATGTTTTCTCTGTGTGATATTTGTGCATTATTAGATGACTAGACTGGCCAAGGCAGACCTGTTACACTTGCCTGAGTTAGGCATTGTTTGCCATGCCACTAAACCTGCCGCCAAGTGAAACCTTCATGGGGGAAATGAGATCGAAGTCTGGCCTGCTGAAGATGGACGCCCTGTCTCTGTTTTTATTTTATTTTGCTTTCTTTCCTTTGTTTCTTTTATTTTTATTTTTATTTTATTTTGTCCCTTTTTTTGTTTTGTTCTGTTAAAT
>NW_009222551.1:9659-19978 GCF_000690835.1 Fulmarus glacialis
TTGTGAACTGTCAGTTCTGTAAAAATGGTGTTTTGTAAAGGGTTCACAGTGTTTCATTTTGAAGTTGACCTGAAGCTGCTTATGAATGGTGGATGGTATATACAGAATTTAGAATATGATTAATTTTTATGCTGTGAATTACGGATGAATTTGATTTGGAATACGTTTAAGCATCTAAATTCAACAGATGAGCACATTGTGTCAGAAAACAGGAATAGTGAAAAATGGTGTTTTGTAAAGGGTTCACAGTGTTTCATTTTGAAGTTGACCTGAAGCTGCTTATGAATGGTGGATGGTATATACAGAATTTAGAATATGATTAATTTTTATGCTGTGAATTACGGATGAATTTGATTTGGAATACGTTTAAGCATCTAAATTCAACAGATGAGCACATTGTGTCAGAAAACAGGAATAGTGAAAAATGTGTCAGTTTTAAGATACATTCTTTCATATGTTATGCTCTATGAGTTTATCTTGGCAAAGGGCAGTTGAAACTCTTACTTCTGGAGAAATTGACTTTACAAAGTAAAGCCATGATCTTTCTCTGCTATTTTTCCTCTTCTCTGCAGAGTAGTTTTATTTTAGGTTGCATGGTCTGTTTAAAAGAAGGCTTACTATTTATGTTTAATATGAAGAGTTTAAAGTAATTATTTCTGAAATTGAACTTTCATGAATATTGAATGTCATGAAATACTTGTTTGCTTCTCATGAAACCTTGCTCCAGTAAGGTCAGTGGCAGTAAGATTTCATCCTTTTGTTTTTGTAATTTTCAGAAAAAAACTGTTTACCACTCATAAGTACAAATGCAGCCTGAAGTTTTGGTTGGAATATGTTATGTGAGGCACATTGTCTTTTAACACTGTTATTTGTGGGACGATTGAATCAGTTCTGTGTGCGTGTGTGTATATGTATGTGTATATTGCACTTTGACATGCTCCAGTGGTGGTTATTTCAAAAAAAGGTTTTTAAAAAAAAAAAAAAAAGAAAGAAAAAAAGTGTCTTCTCGGTCATCTCACAATCTCAGAAGCCCTGGCAGTTCATGCTGGAGTGACTGAGAAGGTTCTCATCCCTAAATGATGTTCTTTCTTCTTGTGAAATGGAAGCCCTGAAACAGAAGTAGTGGACCAGGTGGGGTATCTAGTCCTCAGGCATTGCTATTCTCAGTCAGCTGCATTGGGATCAATTGGTTTCGCTCTGGTAATGCACCAGGCTATGCACTGCAACTGGGAAGAGCTTTGCTTCGTGATCTCTGTTGGATTTAGTTGTGGCAGTTGAGGTGATTGCCAGTAGGTGTAATCTCTTTAATCACTGCTGCTAAATCCAGTAAGAATCATGAATTGGATCACACAGAAATTATTTTATTTTTAAGTGTGCATTTTCCATTGATTTAAAATAGCAGGAAAATAACAATTCCTTTATTTATGTTTAAAGCAGATGTGAACTGTAGGTATTTTTAAAACAAGCAAACTTACTTATTGCAGAAGCAGTTTTGGGGGGGAGGATTAACCATGTAGTTTCAGTACAAAAAGTAGGAGATTAATTTCTTCTGAGCACTTGAAGGGGGGTAAAAATACTGTAATTAGTACCTACTTAATGCAGATAGTTTTGTTCAGCATTTAGCAAAGTGGATTCTGGTATGGACTAGGTTGACTAGGACTCTTAAGCACTTTGATGATACAAAAAAGTAACAGTCATAACTGGTATTTAGGACAACTGCATTTCTGAAGAAGCATAAGGTGTCTCTGGGCAATGCAGAGCTAATCTACATCTGCTTCCAGAGTCCTTTGCAAAGTGAAGAATCAATAATAAATGGTCATAGAATCTGTAATTTACTAAACACAAGAGCTTCTAAGAAATCTTTCTAAGGATGTAGTATAGATGTGGCATATTTGTTTTGTCTGTTTCCCTCATTAGAAAATAAATATCTTTACCTCATTTCCATTCAGCTTTTAAATACCCTGAGTTTCAAAAACAAAACAGTTATTCTTAAACTAAAGTGTTCTAATTTGTTGTGTCATAATCCACATGTTTTTGTTGTATCTTTGTGGGCTTATATTCCTTTTATAAATAAATTCACTCCAAAACTTAAAGTCTGTAACTCGTGAGGTTATTTGGCCTCACATATTGTTTTTCAAAACTGTCTAGAGAACAGGGAAGTAAATTTGCAAGATATTTCAGGTTTTCTTTTTTTCCCCCACAATGGTCTGTTTTCTATAGAATTCTTAAAAAGTTTGACCTGGTCTTAAAAACTGGAGAAGGATCTTTTGAAAAGACAGTATCTTTGAATATACAGGCAAATTTTCAAGGTTCTGTCTGTAAAGACATTCTTTCTCATTCTTGAATAAAATAAATGAATCTTTGTTTGTGGCACGGAACTGACCAACTAGATTTTGTATTTAAAATAAAACATTACATTGTTGAAGGACCAAAGTATTCTGGAAATAAGGATGCTAACTTTACAATTTAGATATGCATGTTATTCATTCTTTGAACGGCTGTAACGGTGCACTTAACCGAAAATGTTCGGTGAGTTCCTTGAGCAACATTTGAGCAAATAAATAATTCCAATTATTTCAGTAAGATGACCCATATACTTAAAGTATAGGCTTGTATTTCAGTACCTTTCTGAACTTGACTCATTGTCTGTTTAGTTATGTGCCTAACTCAGTTCCTATTTAAAAGGGCTAAATGCCTAAGCATCTCTTAAGTTTATCTGGTTAAGTGTATATTGAATTGGCTGTATGTAAGCGCATACTTAAATTAGGCATATACTTATGTACCTTACTGACCAAGGATCTAAATTAGAATGCAGACACATCACTTTAGGAGCCATTTCTGCCGTTGCATTTACTTGAGCCATGTTTGTTGATCCTGTAGAAACCTGCATGAGTATCCAGTTAATCGCAAGATGCTAGTTGTTCAGGATAAGGTCTGTTTCATTAGTCATTTGAAAACACTTAAGTATTTTGATTTTCAAAAGAACTGGTACATAATTCTATGCCTAATTTGCATGCACAGCTGCTGGAACTGTATATTCGAAAGCCTGTTAGTTAGCTACATATGAGGCAGGACATGCAGCAAAGTACCTGATACTCATGAGCAGTCAGGCAAACCAGGTACATCTCTCATTGCATGTCTGACTTCAAAATGAGATCTGTAAAGAGTGCTGAACATTGTGATGATGACTTAGATTCATGCATGTTTTCTAGAAAGCCCTGGAAATCATTATTGCACAGTTAATTCTTAAGTGCTAATAATTTTCCTATTTTTCTCCTTTAGATAGCAAAATCAAGTGGTTTGTTACATGTTAAGGAGCAAGGTGCTTCAAAATTTAACATAAATAAAATAAATGTAAATAGGAAGCATGAGAAAAAAATGGGTACTGTTATTTTATCTTTTCTGTTCCACCCATGCTACATATAAATTAAGTTTCATTTAGATTTGTTTTGTCCTTTGGTCATATCCAACTGTAACCCAGTCCTTGCTGCAGATCTGTAGAACAGGTTTGCAACACTTTTTTCTTCATTTTATTTTTTTAAAGTAGTATGTTTCCTGTGGGGTCTGTTGGAACTCATATACCTAAAACTGCACAGTGTTTTGAAACTTACCTCATATTTTGCTTTTTGATAAGAATATTTATATATTCACTTTTAAATCCTGAAGTTTAGGGGGTTTATAGTTAAAACATACACAGTTTGAACCAAAGCAGTAAAAGCCACTTGCATAGTATTTGTATATACCTTGACTTTTAAAACAATGTTTAAATAAAAGCATTTACTTAATTAAAGTGCATGGGATAATACCAAAGGGCTCAGTTGCATAGCATATATACAATTATGCCAATAATTTTGAGTAGATCATAGACACCTAGTATCATTAGAACTTCTTTCTGTAGTTTTTCAGTTTAGTGTTTAATGTTTGTACCAGTTTAAATCCCTTTGCATTTCAAATTTAATACGTACATTTAATTGTAATCATAATTGTTTAACTATTAAATCTTTTGATTTTTGAAGATTTTTTGGGGTTCATTTAGCAGTCTAATTGTGACTTAACATTGAATGAAACCTGCGTTTAATTCAGGTTAGATATTACTTAAACTTTGAGCATGACAGGGGAAATATAATCTGGTTGACATAGTAGGAAATACGTATTTTGGGAAAATATAGCTTGCTTAGCTTATCAGTGATGATTTTTTCAATCTCAGTAAATTTAACGTTAATTTATCAAAGTTTCGGATAAACTGAGGTGACCTAGAATGTGAGACAGTACAAATCTAAATTTTTTTTGCCCTCCCCTCCTCCAGCTCTAACTTCACTTGTAGTGTCTATTGTGTGGAGTCACAGTAGTTCAGTAGTTTTTATTTTATTTTTATTTATTTTTACATCCAAAGCAGGTAGCACCAAAGGAATTAAAAAAGCACAGATTTCAGTTAGCACATACTTTGGTTTTTCTTTTTTTTTTTTTTGTTTTTTCTTTTACTGATTTGGTTATTTGCCATTTCTGGGGATTAAACTTTAAAAAATGTTCTTCTTTTCTGTATCTGATGTTCTGTGTGCTATTAGTGATGCAGCCAACACGAACGGTTGTCATGTGTAAAACAACTTTCGATCACCGCGAAAACACCGCCCTGGGAAAGCGTCCATGCTTGATATCGTTTGGTTCATGAACATTAAGTTTCCAGTACAGGTGACCCATAGCTCAAAGTGTTAAATAATTGTATACATTATTCAGTTTTTAAAATAATAATCCATTAATGAGATTGCTAGTCTTTGAAGTTTTGCTCACTTTCGTTTTTCCTAGTAGAGCAGGGTAAAAGGAAAAACTTAAGTTCTTATTTGTTTCTTTGTAAGGATCTGGTAGATAGATTCATTGTTATTTATTACATTTTTAAATGCAAGGGTAACTGTAAAATCATAGAAAGAGTAACATCTGTGTAGCGTTCCAACTCTGTGTAATGCTTTCATTTGCTTCTTCAGGTAAAATCCCAGATGAAGCCAAAGCCCTTTCTCTGTTGGCGCCTGCTCCTACTATGACAAGCCTGATGCCTGGTGCAGGGTTGCTTCCTATACCTACACCAACCCCTTTGACTACAGTAAGTAAAATTCAGTTGCTGTTTGATTTCTGGTTTCCTCTACACTCAGTAGCCTTTTCTGTGTTCAGGGAACAAGAACTATCTGATCTATGGATGTTGTCCTCTTGTATGCTAGATCAGTGAGGGTTTAGCTGTGGTGCTTCTTTTGAGGGTAGATCACAAGACGTCCATGCACTATCTTTCCTGGGTTTTTCTTTCGGATTATTATTTTGCAAAACAGTGGGTAAATACTGATTTTGATTGTGTTCATTTTAATTGTTGTCCTTCCCTAGACCTGTTAATTTGGTCCAGTGGCAGTGCCATCCACCTCCAGAAAATTTGTTAAAATATTATGGTTACATTGACACAGTTCTTCAGAATATTAAAATGCTTCATGAGGGTGCTTTTACTTGATATCTCTACAACAGGACTTTTGAGTGCCTAACAATGTTTTCACTACAAAAAGTGTAGGAGCTAGCTGCTGCTACTTCTGCTCAGTTCCCTTTTGCCTCTGTAAGCCTTTCCTGACATCAGCTGGCTGCTGTGACCTATTCAGGGAAAATTTCAAGTTTTTTCTTATGTTACCTGAAAAAAATCCTTACTGGTGGCTTGTTGAGAATTTTTCACACTTGTTAGAAAATTTGTTTGTTGGAAAGGCAGTTGCTTTTTGGGTGGTGAAAATAAAATTGAAACCAGGAACTCAGCAGACCAATTTAGTAGTGATTTTTAAGTGACTTTTTTTTATAACATTCCCCAGGAGAGATTTCAATTCCCAGTTCCAAAAATGAGAGCTGTGTTGTCCTCATTCTCTAGGAAGTGACTGTGTTTGTGGGAGAAGAACTTAGACTTAATATACTTCGCATTTCAACTGTAATTAATCTTGCCTTACGTGATGTGTTTGTCCAAAAGAGACCTTATCTCTCCCTTTGATGGACTGATATCTATTACAGAACAAATTGGCCCTGGGCACTGCAAATTCCCTTTTTCGCTTGGGCAAGGGCTCAGCAGTTCCTCATCTATTCCTAATACTTGTTGTGGCAAAAAATTAAGAATATTAGCAGTGTCTGAAGGTATCTCACATAATTTGGTTGACTGCAAGCATTAGAAATTCAAGCCTATATGTTTTCTGATTGATATACTGCATCCCTGGCCAAACCTCTTTGGTAAGATCTTAACTGATAGCCCACAGAATATCTTAACTATAGGAAGTTATTTATGGGTAGATTTTTATTATTTTAAAAAAGTGCTCAGCTGCGCCCTTAAAATTTAAAGTATTGTCTATATTCATTAGATTTATTTTTACAGAAAAGCACGAGGCAGGCAAGTGAAATCTCTCTTACCAGTTTGCGGTTGCAAAGCATATTCTGTTTCTGTGTTTTCCAGCTCGGTGTTTCACTTGGCACTTTGGGGGCTATACCAGCAGCAGCATTGGACCCTAACATTACAGCACTGGGAGAAATACCACAGCCACCGATTATGGGGAATGTGGATCCATCCAAAATTGATGAAATCAGGAGAACCGTCTATGTGGGAAACTTGAATTCCCAGGTAGCTTTTTTATGTGTAATGGAAATACTAATGGAAGGTGTAGAATTGTAATTTATGAATTCTAATCTTACACGTTACAGAGTTGTCATTGGTTGATGACAATAGGAATTTAAAAAAAAAACCAACTCTTTTTAGTTATTAGTGATATATCGAATTTTGAATGCTCCTGTGCCAAACAGATTAAACCAGACTGTGGAATTCATTCTGGCAGGATACCAGGGAAATCATACTGTAGCTGAATTCAAGTAACATACTATGATTGTATGTCTTGATCAAATGTCCAACTGGGTTGTGTTAGCTGAGCAATGCCTCAGAAGTCATGAGATCATGGTAGCTGTCCCCCACAAAATTGTGCAGTTGCTTAAGTACGTAAGATGGAATGATGTGTCCTAGTGGAAGTTGCAAAATTAGCATAAATACCTTTGAGTTTCTATAACAGGAAAGTTAGGTGTGTCAGAAGCTTGTTTTTTCAGCAATTGATTGAATTAATTGAAAAAAAATTTGCTTTTGACTGATGGCAATATAAGTATTTTATTTTGGGGTTTTTTGACTGCCAAAGTAGCTACTAGAGTGTAAAAGTACTATTGATGGTGATAAATAAAACAGGCTGGAAGCTAGCAGAAAAACAGGTAAAAGCTAAGTCTTGTAATATTGTTTGGATTTTTTTTTAATTGATCAAGATTCACAGTCAATAGCTTGGACAGAGGTGTATAAGGAAATTCCTCATCAGTTATTTCAAATGAGTTGCCTGAAAAGTGCAAAATCCTGTCCAAATGTTTTTTTTACCTAGATGTAGGACTTCAGGGCTTGTGGTTGCCACTATTTAGAATATTCTTTACGTTAATGGCAGAAAAAATACTTGTCTTTCTTGAAGTGTACATTACCAAATTCATGTCGCCTGTGTGATAATGGTGAGATATCTTTCCAAAATCTGTAGCTCTTAGATTACCTGATATATTGGATAAGTGGTTTTCATTATATATTTTACTTCAGCTGAGCTCTTCGACTCTTTCTAGACTACGACAGCGGATCAGCTGCTTGAATTCTTTAAGCAAGTTGGAGAAGTCAAATTTGTGCGAATGGCAGGTGATGAGACGCAACCAACACGATTTGCTTTTGTGGAATTTGCAGACCAAAATTCTGTACCTCGAGCTCTTGCCTTTAATGGAGTTATGTTTGGAGACAGGCCACTGAAGTAAGAAATTAATTATCCATATGACTATTGAATGAGAGATTTCTTTGTAACCATGTACGTTTATGACTCTGATGTGCAGGAAACTGCTGTGATGAATATTTTTTCAATATAAGGACCTATTGTTAACGAACTGGAACATTTCTGTAAACTCCAATTTCAAGGTTGGGCATAACTTTCTCTGAGAAGAATATGGATGGCGTTGAGTAAAATATATTTATATTTAATCTTGAGGTAGTGGAAGCTATAATGGTGAAAGAATCTGCGAAGTCCTTAGTACTAATTAAGCTTTCTATATGATGTGTATGTAATTAGTAGGCCTTAATATAGAGATTTGATCTGAAATAGAGAAATAGATTCCTAGACTTCTACGAGAAAGTATTTTAACAGAGAAATACTGTGCCGCATTTATTTAAAAGTGGTAAGATTTGAAAGCAATAAACACTTCAGATACTTAGAACAGATGAGTCTTAGGACAAATCTGTAGTTTTTGCTGAACTTTGAAATTTTTAGGGGTACATGGAAGTTGAAGTGTTTTCCTTCCTTAGTTGTTTTTCATTTTCACTTCTCAAGTGTTTGGGAGTCAAAGGTTTTATTTTCCCTTAATTTAGAATAAATCACTCCAATAATGCAATTGTGAAGCCTCCTGAAATGACACCACAAGCTGCTGCCAAGGAACTGGAAGAAGTGATGAAGAGAGTAAGGGAAGCCCAGTCTTTCATATCTGCTGCTATTGAGCCAGGTAGGTATATTATGTTCATTACCTAACAACAGACACGTTCTGTGTATACCTTGGCACATGCTTTTAAGAGCATTTTCAAACACAGGAAAAGGGTACTCCAAGGCGAACAATATGTGTGGGAAAAAAAAGAAAATAATCAAAATTGTGTTCATGCAACAAAGCAGTGGAATGAAGCTGACTTTTTATTTCATCATGTCTTGTTTTCAGATACATGCTCACTGAATGATTTCAAAAATACAAAGTTAATACTAAATTAATACTTAGTTTTGGTGCTTTTTAAGTTCAAAGTACTTACAAACTTTTAAAAGAAAATGCTTATATTTTGTTTTATTCTCCTCTAGCACCCATTAGTGCCATAGTTTCATGATCAGAGGGAGCTAGCATGGTTCTGAAAGCAGCAATATTACGCTTTCCTTATCTGCAGCAGGTTAATTTTGTCCCTGTGCTATGCTGTTTCTCATGCTGGCTCAAGACTGTGCATCTTCATAGCAAATGGGATCAGAGAATGAATCTGGGATAAAACTTAACGTATTGTAGAGGATGTTTTTTCATCCAGATTGGTTCCCTGATCCCTGTTAACACTGAGATGCCAGGTCAAGGAGGAAGGTGTTGGTGGGTTGAAAGGTTAGACAGACATTTCAGTGCTGATTTATGCTGAGTTAAACTGATTGCAAAACCACACCATAAAAAAATTCTCAGCTTGTTAAACTTGCAGTTGAGATCCTCCTTTTTCTTTTCATCAGCAATTTATCATTCTTAGTAAGAAACCCAGACATTGTCTTATGTAAGTTAGATAGTGCAGAATCTTGAGGGGTTTTTTTAGGGGGGCTGGGTGAGTATTTTCTGTTGTTTTTTAGGGTTGGAAGAAAAATATCTCTAACATATCCTCGATGTTAAGCAGCAGAATAACAATCTTTTAGAGTCTGAACCAAAGTCTGGTGAGGTCACTGTTAAGGTTTCTCTTGACTTCCTGGCCTTTGGATCAAACTTTTCACCCTGTTCTCTCCATCCCTTCCTCCCGCAACACAATGTTTGAGGAATAAGGCTTCAATATTTGTACAGTGGTTGAAATATCTAAAAGTACTAATTATTATTTATATTTTATGCTTTTTTCAAAATTATGCCCTCTAAATTTACTCTATTCTTCTCAGGTTATTTTGAAAAAAGAAAGTAATTATATTAAATAATAGACCAAGAGGAGAACATGTTGTGATCTTGTGCATTGTGGCAGCAACATAAATCCCATTCTTAATAGAGCTAGCTTTTTATAATTATTTGGTTTATGTGTACTGCTGCAGGATGGCTGCACTCAACGAGTATATGCAATGACTTTCTTGGATGTTTCTGAAGGATATTTGCAAAGAAGGAAGATATGCAAAGAGTAGGCCCCTTGCACTATATGTGGTACATTCCATTTGTGCCAGATTGTTAACTGGGATCTTTAAATGTTCTGAGCTTACACTGCAAAGTGGTTTTTTCCTCTCAGAGTCTGGAAAGAGCAGTGAAAGAAAAGGCGGTCGATCTCGTTCCCATTCTCGTTCAGAATCCAGGTCTAGCTCAAAATCCCGATCTAGAAGGAAAAGATCACACTCAAAACACAGGTAGGTATGGTTTTTATTTTGGACTAAGACATCATACTGGGGTTTTTTGAGTGATGGTGGTTAGTGAGATTTCTTACTGAGTTATAGGACAAGTATCCCTGTAGAGCTTACACTCAGCAGATCAGAGTAACCAGGAACTTCACCTGTGAGCAGATACTCTTT
>NW_009222551.1:20009-25003 GCF_000690835.1 Fulmarus glacialis
AATTGCTAAATGTTTTCAGGGTTACTTTCAGTTTAAAAACACTAGGAGGCACTTTTTGTGCCTTGTAGCATAACCATTTCTATGGTTTCATGGTACATTTTGTGCCATGTAGCATAATATCATTTTGTGACCTGTATTTTAAAAAAAAATAGTTACCTGTATTTTGTGGATCAAACATGTAATTTACTGTTAACCCCCTAAGCAGATAGGGTGGCTGGTTTTGCTAGTAGAAAGTTCCTGGTGTCCTAAACTTGTAAAAATCGAGTTAACAAATGCAGTATTTTTAATTACTATCCTGTAAATGTAAAGCTATGGTTTTTAAAAGCAGAAGAAGGCTGCTTTAGGGGCAGTTTTTCATTCTTCACATTTTCTTTGCTTCGCTAAGTTTGTTCAGTTCTGAAACAGGCTTTGCAGTATGGGAGGAAATAAAATTAATAGATCACCCTTAAAGTATATCCATTAAGATTTTTTCCAAGAATGAGACAGTCTTGCTATGTGAGACTTACGCTCCCTGAAATGGTTCAGGTTCTTTCAATGTCAGGAATGTCTTCTGAGAATTTAGGTAATCAATCTAAAGATACTTGGCTATGTTAAGTGTCAAAAAAAAAAAAAAAAAAGAAATTCAGAATGTATCTGATAGCTTACACATTAAAAAGGTGAGTACTGTCAGTGTTGCAGCAACAGCTCTGTTGCATCCTTTCATGCAACATTTTTAACAAGGCAACTAGAATTCTTTTAGATACAGAAAAGCTGGCCAGAGGGAGTCATCAATTATACTACCAAACAAATATGATGTAAGTGCAGGCTTCAGTTTTGCAATAGCGAGACACCACAGTACATGTTATCTAATGACATCAAAATATTAGGTACCTTTTTAATGCAAGAAGAATCATTTGGTCACTTCCTTATTGCTTGCTTCTTTGCTATTTCTCTGACTCAGGACATTAAGTGAAAAACAATCTTTGTTTTGTATAACACTGCAGTAATCTCAGTTCTATTTTGTATTGACACAAACCAAATTGATTTTTAGAAGATAAACTTGCATTTTTTACTTGTGGAAAACCTGTGCTTTAAACAACTGTTGATGGTTATATTTTGGTTTTGTTTGGGTTTTTTTTTTTTAAAAACGATTTGCCAGTGCTACTGTCAGTTTTGAGAACATGCTGAAAAAAGGCCAGTCTGATCTGTTGAGGCAACTTCATCCCTGAGAATAAACTATCTTTACCACTTCCCTGTTTTACTGTTTTATAAAACACTTAAGTTGTCTTCATCTCTATGATACAAAATTTATTTGAGGTCTTATTTTGACTCAATTGTAATTAATTTGCCCTGTAGTTAGTTTGTATTTCTGCGCTGATAGGCGGGGCAAAGCTGTAGGTAAAAAATGGTTGCCTCTCCTCTCCTCTTGGTACACACTCCGTGTGTCTTGAGCTGCAGAAGGCAGGTGAAGTTGGTATTTTTTGTACCTCCCTGTTCCTCAGGATTTATTGAGTAATACACAGCATTTCTGTCTTTGGTAAGTTAAACTTCATGGTACCTTAACCTCTCAGGCAAAGTATGTCGTTTTTTGAAACTTAATGTTCAAATTCAGCTTTTTATTTTTGCTTTTCTAGGGAATATGACCTTCCAAAAATAGGGACTATTTTGGATAAAAAGAATATAGTAATTTTTAAAAGTCTTATTTTCTTCATCAGATCTGCGACTATACTACATATGTTTATCAGAAGACTTTAACTGAATTTTTCTCGGAGTATCTGCACATTATTTGCATTCCTTAGTTATCATGTAGTAAATGCTCATTCCTTTCCTTGAGAATTCTTGTAATTGAAATCCATGCTAACAAATCCTTTCGACTGAAAAGGTAATTTGACTAAATGCTGAACCACAGATAGTGGTGGTTTTTTTGGTTTGGTTTGGTTTTTTAAAGTTCATTTCAATTGTAAGGCTTGAGAACAAAGCAAAAAGAGACCAGTTAAAACCATTTATCTTTAGTGACAAAGACTGCAATAAGCGACTGAGCCTGGAGAAGAAACAAAATGTAACTAATCATTTTTACAAGCTGCTAGAAATTGTCTATAGTAGATTTTATGCACTGTAATTTTCTAAGGACAGCTATCCTAATATAATATGAATTTACATTTTTCCAAAACGTTTATGGAGGTTATTATGAAACATGGGTATTACTTAAATGGTCCATTGTTTCAAAGGAGGGCATGTGCACCTGGTGAAGGATAAAGTATCCATATTTGCAAAAATGTTTGTAGGCAGTATGTTACTGAGGTGTAAGTCTTTATATAATTTTATGTAGTGAGACAAGATTTATGTTCTTTTTCCTTTGTTGGTTGACCTAATTTTTATGAAGTTTCAATATTAAAATATGTTTCTTCTGGCATTGTTCATATAGAAGTAGATCTGGCAACAGATCACTCTCAAGACACAAGGACAGACGCAGATCCAGAAGCCCCCTGAAAAAACGGTCTAGATCTAGGGAAAGGCGGAAATCAAGAAGTCGCTCTCGTTCTCGGTGAGTTCCGTTCCTAAGAAATGATGCTGTTGTTCTTAGCACACAGTACGGAGTTTTTGAAAAAAATCTAACAAACTTTTTAGGTGATGGTAAAGGATGGAGCCTTTAAATGCTTTAGCTTGTCCCTAGGCTTTGCCTGTGGGACAAAAGAATAGAAAGTAAATTTTAATGCTGAGTGTACTGGTTTTGGCTGGAGTATGGTTAATTTTCTTCATGGTAGCTCATATGGTGCCTATGGGCGTTAAACCACCACACTGAGCTACCTAAACTTTGGTAGTCTAGTCTACATTTATACCAACATGCAAGCTGACTGAAAATAGGTAACTTTAATTGCCAGACTTTAACCAATAGATTAGGAATGTTCTGTGCAGCCTGTGCAACCCACAAAAAAGTGGATGATGCTTGTTCGATCTATATCTGTTGAGAAGGTTGGATTCAGGCTGAACTTGATCCTACATTCTGAGAACATGTATAAAGTTTTTGTGCATGAGCTTTTATTTTCACCTTTGGCTGTCTCATATTGGCCATACACTGCTGTGGGCACAAATGCATGTGTCTGTTCTATGGCATATTTGCATTTCAGGATCTAATCCTATATTTTACCTAGTCTATTAATTTTCAAGTCTGATCATCTAATTATTGAACTGTGAAATTCCAAAAAGATACTAACATAATTTTCTGAGGGATGAAGTAGTGAATATTCACAAACCAAAAGTGCCTATGAAAGTAGCTTCATGAATAGAAGTTTTGGTACTTTTCTTTCTGTTTCATTTCTGTAATTCCCCTGATGTATATAAAGGGAGCTTCATACTTAGGTTGTGCAGTTGCCTCTTGTTTTTTGAGGGAGTAAGTTTTGTGGGAAAGAGAACTGCAGATCTGTGGACCTCAGTGGAAACAGGAATAGGCTATGTAGCTAGCAGGACTTTATTGATGAATCCTTTTGATTCTCTGTTGCTGTTGTCTGGAGATTCTTGAGATACCTGCTCACTGGAAGGGGCAAGTCCAATGAAATCTCTGTGATAAATTAACTGGAAGGCACTTCTTGCGTCATTGTGAGACTCTCTGCTATTGCAGGGATTGTGTGCTGTTTCATCTTTATGATCTTACATTCCTTCTCTGAGTATTTGCCAAAACCTGATGGGAACCAAAGTTGTCAGGTCACACAGCATATAACAGCCTACTATTTATGAGCAGTTGAGAAGGTAACAGCCAAACACTTCTTCTGTTGAAGAAAGGTGGGGGCTGTGCTTAGGACCTTTCATGTGAGAAGGAGTCTCTTTGAGAATCTTTAAAAATCCTGGAATAGGTACCATCCCAGGTACCTACTGACAGAGCAACTTCTGTCAGTCTGGTTCTCTTGGACATGTAAAGGCCTGCTAATCAACTTCTCCTCTTGTGCTTTCTCCTGCTTCTTTCTCTGAACTATTGTTCATTTTCATATGTCCTAGAGGCAGATCTAGGAGTTGTGTCTCTCTGCTAGAAAGGAAAGATGGAGTCTTGCACTTCCAAATAATCCCATACCAAAATGTAATCTTCCAGCCAAATCTGTGATTTAATCAATTTTTGTTTGGCTTGACAAATAGAACATCAGTTGAATTTTCTTCACTGTTCTTTTTATGAACGTGTATCATTCTGCCTGTCCCAAAGAAGCTGACTTGTTCTGTTATCCTTGCTTCTGTTATCCTATATTGAAAAATTAACAATTTTTCAATAATTTTCGAATTCCTGGTGACATTACAGATGATTGAATTGTCTTGATTGAGTTTTGACTTTACATTTGCCTTTTGAGGGAATTTGTTTGGTAAAATTTTATCCCTGTTTTTCTATTTCTCTGTATTAATTGTTGTTCGACTTCCAAGCAGTTCCAGGATATCTCTGTGAGGGAACAGTGTAGAATAAAGACTTCTGTCAGTCAGCTGTCTTTATTCATGTGGGGGTGGTTAATCTGCAGTCCATTTTATGTGGACACACTTTTAGTAAAGAGTGGATTTACAGATTGTAGGGTTTGTGTCACTCCTGACAAAATGTAGAAAATTTATGTGTGTATAATAACGTAATTGTGAGGTGAAGAGACAAATTCTCTCAAAGTGTAATAACATCACTCTGAAGATCACAGTTTGATTTGATTTTGGCCTCCCCTTCTCCAATTTGGTTTCCAAATTTTTTCTAGCTGTATAACCTTTCCCTCACAGTGAACGGGGGTGGAAAATTAAAATATTGAATAATTACTATTTTTCAACAGAGATGCATACTTTATATTGAGCAATTAATGTATGCTAAAGAGTTAGTTGTAATTTTAATTGGAAAATTCAAAGGTGAATTAATGGATTTGTGTTTGGCTTTTCACAGGGACAAGAAGAGAGACAAAGAAAAGGTCAAGGAAAAAGAAAAGGCCAAAGAAAAGGAGAAAGAGAGAGACCGAGACAAGGAGAAGGAGAGAGACCGAGACAGAGACAAAGACAGGGAAAGA
>NW_009222551.1:25034-64807 GCF_000690835.1 Fulmarus glacialis
AGAAACAAGGAGAAGGACAGGGAGAGAGATAAAGAGCGAAACAAAGATCGAGAGAGAGTCAAAGACAGGGATAGGGACAGGGACAAGGATAAGGACAAAGACAGGGACAGGGACAAGGACAGGGAAAAGGAGAAAGATAAGGAGAAGGAAAAAGACAGGGAAGAAGTAGACCAGAACAAGGAAAAAGAAGATACTGAGAAAGAAGGAGAGAAGGACAGAGAGAAGTTTAAGGACAAGGAGGGAGATAAGGACAAAGGAGGGGACAAAGAGAGGGACAGAGACAAAGAAAAGGAAAAAGATGGGGATAAGGAGAAAGAGCGAGAAAGAGAAAAAGACAGAGATGATAAAAAGAAGAAAGAGAAGAGATCTAGAACACCCCCAAGAAGCTATAGCTCTTCAAGAAGATCTCGTAGCTCCAGCAGGTTTGTTTAGAATTTTTTCATGCTTTTTTTGACTTGTCAGTTCAGTGAGGCACCATCCTAGTTTTTATGTATCAATATCACCATATGTCTTACTAATTAAATTTGTATTATTTCTGTTTTGTAGATTTTCCTATAAAGTAAAATCTATTACAAAGAGCTCTGTATGATGCCTGATAGAACATAGTTTCTTGTTGGGCTGCTGGTGCTTGCCTTTCACATAACCATATTGTGTAGACCTTGAGGACAGTAAGTAGATAATTCTTGTAACATTTCTCTGCGTTGGAGCCATCCAAAAGTTCTGATAAAGTGACATCACACATCATCTTTGTCCTGGTGAAAGTCTGAGTTGCTATTACATAGTTCCTTGGTTACTTACATACTGTACAGTGTTGGTCTGTAGCTCTTGCGAACAGTTGGGTGATAGTACTTGCCACTCTTCAGCTGGATGGCTGAACAGCAGGAAGCAAGCATGTCACTTGGCTGGCTAGCCATTTGGAAGGTGAATGTACCTCAGCTGGAAGATAAGGATACCTTGTTTAGCTGGTTATATGGCCAGGTACAAGTAAAATGTAACATTCCTTAACGATGCTGATAGTAAACAGGAAAACATTTAAGTTAATGTAGCTGTTGTTTTGCCTCTGAGGGAGGCTAAGTTGGGTGGAAGTCTGGATAAATTCAGTACAGCAAAAGGAGGCTGTAAGATTGACTATAAGCTCTGTAAGTGGACTAACTCAGGCATATTCTAAAAGAGTTGCGGCTAACTTAGGTTCAGAAGCTTTGGTGGAAAAAGTCCTTTCTGAATACCTCAGGGAGTTAATAGTACCACGTCAAATTTACGTACCAAATTTTATCTGTTATCTTGAGAGAATGAAATGGTGGGTGAATTATGAAAAGTTCTATGTCTTATAATCATTTCACTGGACAAAAGCAAAATTCCCACAGTCCACAAAAATCAGGCGTTCATGGTCCATACAAGGCAGAAAAGGATGTATTAGTTTCTGAACGTTCTATTTGCGTTATATGAAATGTCCATGTTGTTTTGGAGGTTTATGGGCAAAATTCTTTAAGCATATGCAACTTCCTATTTTAATGCATTTATAACATTATTTCATGGGTTAAAGACCTACGCAGAGTAGAGGTGGTTCTGCCAGCTTTGAAAACATAGCATTTTCTGTCTGTAGGCCTCAGGAGTGTTGAATTAGGTAAGTGTAGAAAAAAGATTTAAGATTTTGACGATGTGTAGCTTATAAGAACTTTGGTGGAAGACCCAGTTCCTAATGTCAAATAGCAAGTGTAGTTAGCTGGATGTTACCAAAAATTCATACTCTAGTTTGCAACAATTATGCTCCCCATTAAGAATTTTGCTATTTAAGAAGGCGCCATGGAAGGCTCAAATGCCATGTACTTGGAAAAAGAATTCTAGTCAAAATTGGTGCATCTCTTCTAGTGGACTCACAGTACAAAACCCTACTTTGATATGAAGTCAATTTTTTTTGTACAGATGTTACTAAACAAGGACAGTGTTCTTTTGAAGATGGAGGACGAGAGAAATGCAATTTTTTATATGGATTTACAATTCTTTCTTCAGATATAGCATTATCCTTCGAGTATCAATACTGGGGCCAATACTGTTGAACATTTTCATCAGTGGCCTAGACAATGGGACAGAATGCACCCTCGGCAAGTTTGCAGACAATATAGAACTGGGGGAGAGGCTGGTACGCCAGAGGAGTGTGCTGCCATTCAGAGAAACCTTGACAGACAGGAAAAGTGGGCTGACAGGCATCTCATGGAGTTGAACAAAGAGAAAAGCCAAATCCTACAGCCGGGCAGGAATAACTCCTTTGCACCAGTACAGCATGGGGGCTGACTGGCTGGAAGGCTGGCTGGCAGAAAAGGACCTGGGGGTCCTTGCAGCCAAGAAGGCCAGCAGTATGCTGAGCTGCATTAGGCGGTGTTGTGAGCAGGTCAAGGAAGGTGATTCTGTACCTCTCCTCAGCAGTAGTGAGGCCACATCTGGAATCCTGTGCCCAGTTCTGGGCTCCCCATTACAAGAGACACACAGACATACTGGAGTGAGTCCAGTGAAGGGCCACGGAACTGATAAAGGACTTGGAGCATCCGTCATACAAGGAGAGACTGAGGAAGGTTTAGCCTGGAGAAGGAAGGCTGAGGGCACATCTTATCAATGTGTATGAATACCTGATGGGAGAGTGTGAAGAAGAGAGATGCAGGCTTCTCAGTGGGGGCCAGTGACAGCTAAGAGGCAGTAGGCACATATTGACATATGGGAAATGCTTTTTTCTAGTGTTTAAATTGTGTTTTTTTCTGGGCAAACTGAAACCAATTACCCTGAGAGATTGTGGAGTCTCCATCCATGGAGATATTAAAAATCTGACTGGATGTGGCCCTGAGTAACCTGCTCAAGCTGACCCTGTTTTAAGGTGGGGGAGGGAGAGGTTGGACTAGGTGGTCTCCAGAGGGCTCTTCCAACCTCAGTAATTCTGTTATTCTCTGAAAAGTAATTGTGAATAGGTTGGGCTACAGAGTCCCAGTTAGCTTGCAATTAGGGGAATCTGTTTGCTTTGGTGATTGACGTTGCCTAGTTGAAATTGTTACAAACCTTTCTGGAGAAGATTATCCAACAACCTGGCATTTCAGTTGCCTGGATTTACAGTGCAGCACTGAGTTGGGGCTACTGATCCTTTACGTGATGAGTGTAAAATATTGGACAAATAGTTGTCTTTTTGGAGAAGAGGTGAAGGTGGAATAGGACATACAGGACCTTCTAAGAACTAGATGGCAACTGACCTTGCTTTACTGACAGACAGCATGCAAGTACTAGAAATCAGATGGCTATTTGTGATTCCTAGCTGAAGATAGAGACACAGACCAGAGGAAGAGGAGGATCTGGCTCCTTCTCCAACAGACATCTACAGGCTAGCAGAGGATATAGGTACGGAATGTTAGTTCTGTGTATGATTAAGAGACAGAGGATATCAAAGTATTCACACTTGTTTTTTCTTAAATTTTGTTGTATTAGTATTGCTTAAGAGTGTTAAAAAACAGGTGCACAAAAATCTTTGTATAGACAAATGTAATAGGGATGGGAACAAATACTGTCAGACACAGTTGTAGTTCTTCGACTTGAAATATGACAAGCAGAAACTGAAAATTAGATTTCATGAATAAACAGTTTCTAGCTTGAACACAATTACTAAGGCACTTGGTTACTCACAGATATGTATGTTGGCAAGCAAAATAAATTGGGGATGTACTCAATGTAGCCCAAGTGGGAGCATTGTCAGAATAATACATCAATTTCCAGTATCCTCATTTGAAAAAAGGTGATGATAAATGTCAAGATGTTCAAAATGAGATGCATGTTAACTACTGAACAGCTGATCAGCGATTGTGTTATTTTCTCCATGATTTTGAGGCCACTTTGTGTCTTTGTTTACCAAAGACTAAATCAAACTTAAGAGCTTACTGAACAAAACCGTTACGAAATTTTGTCCTGTGCGGCTTCAGGAGGTCATGGTAGATGATATTGTCAGAGTATCAATCCAGATAGTGATACTAGGCATATCTTAATATATCCTTTTGTAATTTATCTAGTAACTGTTGATTTCTTGGTCTTTCTAAATATTGAAGGTATAAATATTCACACCATATGGTGTGAATTGCAAAAGCTGGTATCCATAAGTGTAGTTTTTGTGCCATATCTTGAAGTGCCCTCTCAATTGATTTTTAACTTCCCTGTTTTTCTTTGATGGTTCTTCCTGTCTGCTTTTCCTGCTCTGTGAAGAGGTGATAGGAAAAAATCATCTTACTGTGACAGAGATAGGTTCTACGTTTATGTTGAATGAAGCTTTACTCAGTTTTTGCTTTATTTTAACATGTGCGTCAGTATGTTTGCAACAAGTTATTTAATGTTTTGTTCTATGCAAGATCAGACTTCATAATAGCAACTTTAGCAAATTCCATATATCTATGTAAAACAGCTGTTTTGTAAAATACTGTGAGCTCTTCAGTGTATTACAGAATGATAACATTCTGTTTGCTGAGTAAGGACTGCTAGGAAAGCAATAGATACTAATCTATTTATTCTGATTTTGACAACAGCTTGAGTTTCATTTTGCACTGTTTGCTTCTAAACCAATAGGAATGCTAGCTCATGTATTTAGGAATTAAACTTCAGTCAGGCTGAACTGAAATTAGAGTGATCTTCAGGTTGTAATGTTACGTTTTGAAGTTTGTATTGCTCAAGTTATGCCTTTTGTCTTAACGTGGCTGTTCATTCAATTGTATTCTTTTCCTGGCTGAAGAAACTCTTACGTAATACAGGATTAGTGAATTTAGTGTGTTTCTACTGTTATCAGGTAAAAGTACAAGCATGTGAGGATAAACAAAAAACTAAAATCCGAGAGGGCACAACCTTTTTTTTCCCACTTCCAGCCTCCCCTTTCCCACCAAACTGAAACAAGCGAGAGGTTTTTTTTGCTTTGTACAGTTCATATATTGTTGGTGATATATAATGTTAAATTCAGGGATATTTACTTAGTTGTTGTGCCAGATGATTTTAAGAGCTTTCTGTTTTTATCCAGTTCCTGAGTTTATTATTTTTGTTCTTTGATGTTTTGAATTTCTTGGTCCTGTAGAGAAAGGCGTAAAAGGAAGAGTAGAAGTCCCTCCAAGTCTCCTAAAACATCCAAAACAACAAAAAGAAAGTCTTCACGAACTCCTTCTCCGAGAAGGTCAGTTTGATGTAAACATAAAAGTTAATTAGCAGTAAAGGAGGATGAATTTATAGTATTTTCATTGTTTTACTGCCTTTGCGCTAATCATCTCAGATTATTTCAGTTGGTCAGTATGATTCAGTTTTAATTTAAAACCAAACCAAACCAAAAGCCTCCATGGATTTGGTGTGCTTTCAACTAGAGAGTTTCCAATCTGTCAACAATGCAAATTTTCTTCAAATCAGTAAAAGCCCTTCATCAGATACAGATTAATTTGGTTTTCTCTTTGCAAATAGCATGCATACTGAAGACATGCATTCTTTAGCTCTCTTCAGTCAAAAAATCCCCTTGTCTTTATGAAGGGGTTTTTGTTACATTTTGGGGTTTTTTTGAAAATCCACAGATGAGAGTTTAGTTTGCAGTTAAATGGTTTGAAGGTTGTTGCTGCTGGATCAAATTCTGATTTGAGTAAAAAATTTCTTGAACAGAAACAAGAAAGAAAAAAAAAGAGAGAGAGACACAAATAATGAAAGAAGAGAAAGAGAACGCTCCACCTCCAAGAAAAAAAGTAGTAAAGAAAAAGAGGGAAAGGAGAAATCTGATAAAAGCACCACTGCTTTGAAGGTAAGCCGTGTGACCAAGAGATAAGCAGAGTGGAGTGGTGCTAGTGGAGCCATTATTGAAATTCCCTCCCTTCTTTTTCTTTCTTTTTCTCCTCCCTTCTTTTTCTCCTGTTTTCCTTACCAAATTATTACCGTTTGAGTTTAGCTTTTGCCAGTTGGAGACCTACAGTTGGTGTTAGAGGGCCCATTTGATAAGACTTCGTGATTGAACTGTACTGGATCTCTAGGAGCTTGTGTGAATAGGTTATTGTTTTGGTTTCTCTTCCCTGTTCTGTGCCATATGTTAGGACTTGACTGGCTGCCTATTCTTATGAGCAGTCAGGAAGCAGACTGTGTAACTATGGAGCAGCGCTCAGGGACAGCTTGGCTGACAAGCTGAAAAGATTACTTCTTTAATAAACTTTCACTCTGCAGTTCAGCCTCTCCCTGGTTGCTTTGGTCCTGGTCTGTGTGTTGGACTCTGCAGGAGTAAAGTTGAAGAGTTGGGGAAGAGTGGTGTGGGATTTTCCCCTGCAGAATAGAAGGTGGTGTGATTAAGAAAAGAAACATTTTCAAATTGTTTAATCTTAGAATTTGAAAAGCAGCATGCCTTTAAAAGATAGTTTGTTGTACTCAGAATTATTCAACTGTTATAAAACAGCTGGTTTACGTGACTCTGTCCACATGCTTAAGTAATTATCTTACCCAAGAACTCTCTTAAAATGCATCAGATATCTGGCAAAAAATATGAAAGAAAAAATTTAATCCTATTTTATTTAGAAAATATGGTGAAATCTTTCTTAATTTCTGGAGCTGTTTCTCATAGGTTCCATGATGCTGCTTATTCTGTTTTTTCTGAATATTGATGACAAAGACAGATCACTTTATGGCAATGATTTCTTGGATGATGGGTTGTTATGAGTGCCTAACTTCAGCCAATGGAAAAGAAAGCTTTTTTTTTAAAAAAAAAAGGAGAACAAGCTGACACCTCTATTCTAAAAATTGCTGAGACAAGATAGGCATGTAAAAATTGAGACAACAAAAGTACTGAGAGTTGGTTGGAAGTCATATCCTATAATGTTAAGAATATGATTTTTTTGTAAAATAATTTTATCTTTGGTAGGACAAAGATCACACTAAAGAGGATCAGAACTCAGAAACTGACAAGGAAGTAGACAACAGGGACACACAAAGGACAGATGAAGTCAAACTACAACAGAATGGGAACTGTCAACCAAATGAAGAAAACCTCTCAATTAAAATGGAAGAGGTTTAAAGCAAAGAATGGACCTCTGATTCAACTAAGGAATGAAATCCAAAGCTTTTTATTTCCCAGAATGAGGAAGAAAATGTCAAAGCAATCAACCTGAACACGTTGATAGTACTATTAGCTCTTCCAATTCTTGTGATAGCTTTGTTGTCTTCTTGCCATAAAGCAAGAGAGCACGGACCAGTAGTTATACCATGAAAAGGCATATGCCATCAGAACTATTCATCTCTGAAAATCCATGCATTTCCACGATGGCTGTACTTATTTGTAAAATGATTTATGTTCAGTTTTGCCATAAGCTGTTACAAATAAGTAGAAACTGAAAGATGTAAACCTGTACTACCCAAAAAAGCTGAAGATATGCATTGAAGGTTGTTTAAAATACTGCTTGTTGATGAATTTTGTATTGTTTTACCTTGTGGGTTAAAAAATCCACAAAAACTTCAATGTGTACTGTTTGATGTGCTTGGAAATGGTGCATAAATATACACACTTTCTTTTGTTGTAGATGACGACTGAAAAAAATTTAAACATAAACACAGTTTTATGGTTATTATGTTAAATACCCACTGACTAGTATGTTTTTCATTTGCTCACTGCTTGAGATTCTTGGGCTTTATTATTTAAAAGAATTTCTTACTAATATCCCTAAAATTAATATTTCTTTTAAGTATTTGAACAATGCATGCTACTTTTCTGTTCCTAAAAGGAACATTGCCATGTTATAGATAATAGGTTAGCTTACTGGGTTATTTTGGGGTTGTTTTGTTTTGTTGTTTTCTTTTGTCCTTTCAGAAGTGAGCACATCTGTATGATATCAGAACTTACAGCTTTGTTTTGAGCCGTACTGCAGTGTGTCTGTTCAGCTGCAAATAGTACAGGTGCCATTATGACAATAAATTTTTCTTATTTGTTTAAAAAAATATGGGAGCACAAGCAGAAGCTTTAGTGCCTTCTTAAAGTGTGGTATTTTCTAGAAATGTATATGTGCTATTACTCATTTTCAGCTAAAACTTACATGATCTCTATTGCTATTTTGCCTCCACCATACTGTAAAAAAGAATGCAAGTGATTTGTCAGAACGGTTGTTTGATTCACTTGTTAAAATACTGAACTCCATTTTTACTTTTATTTTTTATTTTTAGAAGAGATTTATAGATAAAAGCAAAGATGCAATTTGGGGACCACCACTGTACAAAAGTAGTAGCTGAATACAAAGCATTTTCTGATCACCTGCATCAAAGACAGCCCTTTAGACATTTAATCTACATTTGAATGGCCTTAATTGTTACCTCTCCCATCATCTTCTCTGATACCTGTTGGGTGATATAAAAGGAATTGTATGCAAAGAAGGGGGATAAATAATTTGGGGAAAAAAGTTCTAATTTACACAGGAGTTATATGGTAGAGATTCTTTTTCATTCTTTGGGGCAGAAAGCATGTAAAAGGAGGATGACAAAGCAAATATTTTTG
Organism: Fulmarus glacialis; assembly: GCF_000690835.1. Lineage (NCBI taxonomy): Eukaryota > Metazoa > Chordata > Aves > Procellariiformes > Procellariidae > Fulmarus > Fulmarus glacialis. The sequence continues at coordinate 33,541 of NW_009222551.1, forward strand.
TCAAGGTAAAACATGGCTTGTGTTCTCTGAACTAATTTAATCGGTTACATGAGATTTCTTAAGAGTCATACCTTTAAAATTTACTTATACCTAAAATTGAGTAGATTATTTTTAATACAACTTAATACAATCAAATGACTTAATTGCCTTACCTCATGGGAAGAGTTATTTCTTTCAGTTAAAAAAAAACTTAATAGCGTATTAGCTATTTGCTTTCAATTTGTTTTTCTTTTCCTTTGCATAGTTAATTCTTCTGGAAAAAAAAAAGCATATTACAAGGAATGAAAAATTTGCCCAATTCCTAAGGTAATGAAACCCAGTTTGATTGTGAAGCTGCTTAATCACTCTTCATTTTCGATAGGATTTGATGTTCTTGCCACTGTGTACATTTAAGACTATAGAAAATGCTTTACCATGTAAAGTATAGACAGTCATTTTTGTGATGTTTAAGCCACATGCTGTTGGCTGGTAAACAGCTTATTCTGATAAAAGAATGACAAATCTTCCAAAAAGAATGACAAATGTATGCTTACAGGAAGACTGAAGGATTGTGTCTTGCAACAACAGCCGTCTTATTTATGATGTGTAAGTAGCATAGAGCAAAGAGATTGTTTGTATACTTGTTATCTTTGGTACCATTTCACTAATAAAATTAAGTATTTTAGAGGGAAGTTTCTGCTGGTACATACTTATTAAAGGAATATTTTTAGTTGATCTGGTCTTATTCACACAGCTTCTTTGATTTGAAATGTGGATACCAGTGAAAATATACATGTATTATTTATAATATCTTTGAAAAGCTAAGTTTCTCCCTTGGGAGGAATTAGAATTCCTGCAGTGTATCATGTTTCAGCTGATATTAGTTTGATTTCTTGAATTTTGTTATCCTGAAACTGCATAGCTCTATTATATATCAGTTACAGAATATGTGAAGGATTGTGTACAGTTAGCTAAGAAACATGCCTTTGGAAATCAATAGTTAAAGATGGCAGCCTTACTAGCTAACTTATCACATGTGTAAGTCCATATGCAGCACATTGTTATATTGTATGTGAATTAATGGTTCCCTTACAGAAAGTTGTTTTTTTTTTCAAAAAAGGCAAAAAAACCCCCAGAACAACCAACGACCAAACACACATATTTCCTCCCCACCTCAGGTCATATTTTCTTACAAATGCTGTATTTTCTGGTTTTGCTTTGTAAATACTGTGCAGATCTGTGAGGTAGTTAAGTTCAGTCTGTCTGTATTAGGTGTTTTACAGTTCCCCTCTTCCTAAAAAGCCACTACTAGAGAACTATTATTCTGTAAAATGCCTAACTCTGCAGAGGGTAGCTCATTTTTAAACTGGTAGTGTAGCACAGTAATGAAGTTCCTGCTTGCTCCAACAGGATTGTGTGCATCATCCATTAAATGTGTCCGTCTTCCACTGGAAGTCCATTGCCTTCATCGTTAACAAGTTTGCATGCTGACCTGCCATGTTAGATTGTTTGTTTTGGCACTTTATAAATGAAATTAAATTGAGTGGAGGTTTTGAGAACCTCCTATCATGTAGTTCATGATAGCTGTATTGTTTTGAATGTAATTTCATTTGAGTCAGCCTTTATTTGAAAATGTGACTCGTAATTGCTCAGAAAAGTGACAATATGGTGCCATTTTGCTAAGACCATGTAAAGCACTTACGCGTAAGCTTCCATTAGTGACCACAGTTATTTCACAACAGTGTTTCTGGGTAACAGATAGGATTTTTCTTTGGATTTTGAAAGAAGGTAGCAGAAGACTTGTGGATGAAACAGGATTCAAAGCTCAGAATAGAGGTGGCTGTGACTTGGATAAATTCATCGAAGTCAACAGGTTTACACAGATGTGAGGGATGAAATTTTGTTTGCAAACACTGATAGTATAGTATGTAAAGAATACTGTTTTTCCTATTTCAGAATTGGAACTAAGAGGGGAAAAAAGCACTTCAGGTGGAAACTAGAAACATTTGAAGAATACTTGAGAAATAGGTGAGATGTAGGTTCTGCCTACCCATTAAGTCACCTGCTAATTTTTTTGATGGCAATTTCAGATATATACACCTGAACTAGCTTTATGTTAGCTGTCTACCAGCAGCAACCTATGCACAGCTTGGATTCTGAAATGAGCTGTGGCCAGTTGAGTGTGTTTACTCAGCTGCAAAGAAGGTGAATTCTGAGTCTGTAGCATGCTTTGCATTGCTTGCAAGTGTTCTCTGGTCCCCTTACATCTCAGGCAATAACCTGAAATTACTTTGAAACTCTGCAAATCTGTTTGTTAATGGTAGCTTCTCTGTGTTGCCTTTAGCTTGTACTGGTATTTTTAAATAGTAACTAGATTTAGGGATTTCTGTGGTTTTCTTTTGGTCTAGGGAAGTGATAATAAGTAAAGGCTGCTTTGTATGGTACAAATTATTGTATACTTCATACCTGTCCTTATTACTGTGTTATTTTTTTCATTCACGTGTATGACCGTTGCAAGCAGTAATGCCATAGTGATGTGTGTATCTTCTACTTTTAGGTCTGAAGCATCTCTGCATCACTGTCTTTTTGTTAGTTTGTAATGAAACCAGGTTAGAGTTCATGTATTTTAATTTTGCTAGCCATTCACTTAGAGGAAAAAAAAACACCAGACAAAAATAATCTTGAATTTTGTAAATGTTAGTGTTGAAAATTGCATCGTAATGATAAAACAAATAATCTTAAAGATGTGAATTCTGAGCAATGACTTGCAAACTGGGGCATGTTATGGGTCCCGCCTGCCACTTGGTGGTACTTACAATTTTATAGCAATCGATTGTTGCCTTTGGTGTTATCATAATTTTAAAAGAATTGGACTTAGTGACACAAATGCTAAGATCTGTAAATGGCTGAAATAATGTAAATCAGTAGGCACTTAGTTCAGAGAGATGTAGTTTTCTCACCAGAGATTGGAGTGTGGACAGTTGAAATTTGTAGATATCGTTAAGTGTTATTACCTAAAGAGAATTACCTAAGGGAACTTAATTTTGTTTGCTAATATGTAAACAGAAAAAAAGTTTTCAGCTTGTACCTTAGGTTTATTTTTATATGTTGAAAAGTGTAATTAAAATAATACTGAAAACTAAAAGCACTGTACAAAAGGGATTTTTTTTTAATGTAATAGAAATACACTTTCAATTTTGTTTAATTTTAAACTTTAAAAAAATGTCTTTGCATGCAGTGTTTATTTTTATTTCAAATTCAAGAATGCTTCATTTGTAGGTGAGTCCTATTGCAGGATCTGAGCACATTAGTATGGGGGTTTCTTCTGTATTCTCTTCGATATAAAACAGCTTAATAAACTCGTCTGACAATATGTGGAGGCAGCTGCTTTCCCCCTAGTTTGAGGAGACTCAGCTGTAACACTTCAAATCTGTATTGTTTAAGTAAATACTACAATTGAGAAGCTTCAGTTTTCACGATGTTTTCTGAACCTGTGAACTCTTACTATCCAAGAGGGCAAAAAAAAATTTTTTTAAAAAACGGTCATGACAGTTTTGTAACTGTTGAGCTTAATACAGGAGAACATGGACAGCAAAAATGAGTTTTTAGGTGTTTATGTATTTTCTTCTGGAAAGTTTCAGCTTACACTTCTTTTTTTTGTTACATTTTTACATTAATCTAGGGCCAAATTTGACACAAGACTAGAGATTTTTGGTGTACAAAGTATGTTCATACTAATCTTACTAATGAAATTATTCTTCTCTCATTGGAAAGGTTACATGTGTCTTTGTTGACCTGAAAGACTTATCAGCAATGGTAAAAGAATAATTTCATCTTCCTTTCACTCAGTCCTCGATGTCATTAACGAGGCTGCCAGTTAAGTATCTTTTTTAGAAGAAGAAGTTGTTGCTCTACTCAGTAAAACCTTCCTTAGTGCAAAGATTTAGAACTGGTGCTGCACTGATGAGTAAATCATGGGCCACTTAGAAATTGCTACTTCATAAATACATAATTTTCATAATAATTTAATCAAAGGAATGAGTGATGTGCTTTGGAAACATCAAGAGAGTAATTGGCATGCACAGTTCATGTAGTCTATCAGTAGATCCTTCCTGGTTATTTTTCCCACTGATACAGGAGCTATGATTAATTTGTTATACACAGCACCTATCACAGTGTGGGTTCAGATATGCCTGGGGAACCTAAGCACTACAGCAGCAAAAATATTATTTCCCTTCTCTAAGTTTGATATTTCTGGTAATAAAGTAGGTCTTCTAAGCTTAATAAGCATATAACCAAACTTGTTCCATGTTGGTAGAGTATATTTTTGCATTAATGAAGCAGCTATGAAATGGTACAAGTAAAGAAATGTCAAATGCTGCTATTGTGTTGTTGTTATTTTTGTAAATAAACAATGTCCCAAAGTTTTAATGGTGTCATAAACTCACTTCCACTAAATTTGGATGAGATACAGCAAATGGCTGTGAAGCAATTCTATCTTTCTCTCTCTCTCTCTTTTTTTTCCCCTCTTTTTAAAGCCACATCTGCCCCAGAGAGTCTCGTGTAACTAAGAGTAACTAAGTCTGTTGGACTGACACTGACAGGAATATTAGAGGAAAGGTGGTGAGGGGTTAAGTAATTGAATGAATGTATCATCACTATTTAGTTACAGAAGAAGCTTCTGAATCCCCTGGCTGAGCAGAGGGGTTTCTTCTCCAGGGAAAACTACCGTAGTTCCACCAGGGAGAGCTTGTCACTTTTAAAAGTGTTAGGAAATGTGGCTATATAGAATTGTATGTCAAAATTCCCTTTTTTTTTTTAAAGTAGGATCAGAGTTCATGCAGAGCTTCTGACATTAACAGTACATGTCAGTTTATTGTCATGGATATTTTCATATTAAAAGTCACTGTTTTCAGTGCTTAAGCTTCTCTATTGCTTTGTAAGAATCTAAATAAACAGCAATGATTAAGGAGAAAAAGTTTGAGATGTGCTTCTCAACAGACTAACGTGCTCAGTAGGGATCTTGAGATTTTTGAGAGCAGTCATGTCTATGAGACTTGTGGCTGGTTTAACACCTACTGATCAGGTGATTCAGTGAACACATCTGTGGTCTGGATAACTGCATTTCACCATGCTGCTCCTCTGAATGTGAAAGCAGGGAAAAACAGATCTGAGAAATATGTTGAGATGTCTTAGTAATGGTTCAAAATATATTACCTATTTATATTATATACTACCTGATTTCCTTACTCATTAAATTACTCACTAAAAAAATACTCTTTTTGGAGGAGGTAATTGAAAATTGACTAAAAAAGTGGCAGTCTTTTAAAATAAAACTTTTTTGTTTACATGGCTTGTTTTGCCTACTTGTTTTAAGAAAATGGGCAGACGTGAGTGTTAGTCCTGGTCTTTTGATATGTGTGCTGTTTCAGTATCAGACCTGGGGAAAACTGTGCTTCTCCTTCTGTTTTTCTCTCTACAAACATTACATTTCTTTTTAAAGGTAGAGCCTAAAGAAAACCTTTAATTTTTATTGAAGTAATATTTTAAAGGGTTGGTTCAGATTACTGGATTTAGAAGTTCAAAGGAAATGCGTTGGTCCACATGAAATGCGAACATTAAACAAATGTATAATCATCTGCTTTCATCGGATTTGTGTCGTACTGTGGTGAGGTAAGGTTTTCCACAATTGCTTCTCTGCTTTGTTCAATTTTAAGGGGACACTCTTCTTATTTTACTAGGACTCGTTTAATAAGTCTTCTGAGCTGTTAAATACTTGTCTTCCTACTAGCTTGGCGTTTTCCTCACAAGTATTTAACTCTTATGCATCCCAGTCATCCTGCCTGGTCTCGTCAAGACTAGGAATCTAGTAAGGACTAGACTTGTCTCAACCATGCTGTAAATCATACTAACCCATGTTATAGATCAGCCTCAAGCAAAATGATTGATATTTCTGAATGAACCATAATACCGAATAAGTAGAAAGATGTTATGAGATGGTATGTATTAACCAGGAACAAACATGCAGTGCTTTTTGGTTTGTTTTGGTGTGCCCAGTTAAATTCTTCTCTAGCCAGAGGAGATTTTGGGTAGATATGTTATTAAAGAGTTTATTGGGATGCAGGGAAGAGAGGCCGGCCTCTACAGAAGATGTTGACTGGCTATTTATGATGTTCATTGTAAGGTGTTATTTGATCTGTTCAAGTTTCATTTGTATCAGCAAGGAGATCCTCTGATCCATTAAAGATCCTTAGAGCTGTGATATGTTTGTTCTGTTAATTAATCTCCAAAGAGGACAGAAAGATGACAGCTGTACATTTATGGGAGCCTGGGAGAGCTGGAGACTGCTTTGTAGTGCCATTTCTCAGATAATGTGGGACACGCAGTAAGTCACTGAAATACACTCTTCTTCACTCTTCTAATTTTATAATAGGACTTAACAATACTTGCTTTGTTCAATCACAGTGTGACAATGCTGAATTTATTAGTTTAAAGTATACTTCAGAATCTTTTGATGGAAGAAAGTGTTAGACCCGGCTCATTGCATTGCACTAAATGCATTAGAAATGGGCATTTACTGTGCTTTTATGGCTAGACGGAAGATGGTAGCCAAGTATTGCGTAAGTTAATTCATTCTAATAGATCAGATTCCCTTTGATCATTTTTACCTAGGGTAATTTATAGTTTTAAGGACTGTAGTAGTTCAGTAGATGATAATAAAACGTAGAAATCCTTCTTCTTTTATTTAAGAACTTTCTTTTCTTCTGTCAGATGTGTAACTATTCCAATAGTAGCTCATAACTGCAATTGGAAAGAATAGTATATCCCTTTTGAAGTGATCATGTTTCATGGGTTCTGTGTCATCCTCTGCCTATAAGATAAGAAATTTTTGCCTTTATGATCTTTATAGAGAGGGATGAATAGAGATCTATAAAAAGCATAAAGGCAAAAATTATTTTAGAGGCTATAACAGCCTCTCAAGTTCTCAAGATCATAGTTCTCATGAGCTTTATAAAAGCAGTCAAGCATCATTTGTGTCCCGTCTCCCCCAAGTTTAGAAGAGCATAAAGGGGTGAGTAACTGTCCAAGCCTGCTGGTTCCACTGTTAATTCATCTTCTGACTTACAGGCACACACATGAGATGTAAAACGCCTAACATTAGTGATCAAATATCTCTGGCTGTGATAATATGATTATTTATACCACGTAAATTGTTGCTGCTACTTGGTGCTTAGCTAATTGGAAACTGAGACGAGGTTTGGGTGGAGGAGGGTTTTTAGCTTTGGGGGCAGGGGGTGAAAACTCTGTATGATTCAGACTCCCCATTCCTTTTTGTATTATGAAGGTGTGAACCTGTGTACTATGAACCATGAAATGAGTTAACTTTGAGATGGAGTGTAAGACCAGGTGTGTAAATCATGAAGGATTAATGGCCGTACTGGTTGAAGAGGACTGCATGCGTGGAAGTGGGTTGGTTGCAATGTGAGACAGAGGAATGAAAGTAGTTTGCAGTGAGGCCCTGCTGTTAGGTGGGTACTTAGGCAGGATGCTGATTTTGGGCTTATATAGAAACTTGGCTTTACCACTCTGATTTGATAACCTCTAACACCAGCTTTCCAGAAAGCTCATGGTGTTCTTGCTTTTGGATCACTGCACTACTGTTGACAATACACCCTTTCCAGCACAATACTTTGAATCAATAGACGGAAATCTTCCTTTTTTACTGTGGTTCTGTGTATCGCTTACCAAGACTGCAAATTGCAGTCTGGGATTTGCTGTAGCAATACCTTGTTTTGAAAATGTTGCCTTTCATTGCTGCGAACACAGGCTGGTTGTGTGTCCTGAGAGAGAAATCTCCAAGAAAGGTTCAAGCCCCTTAGGGCTTTTTGAGGGGATTACAGTGGGGAAACAGAAATGTTCAAGGCAGAATCTGTCCTGGAATTTCAAAAAGTACAACTGTGATAGCTGGTGTAGGAAGAGCATCTTCTTCAAGAAGTTACGCTATGCTGCATTGCAGTATAAAATTCAGTGCTAGAGCACCCTCTCTTGAGCTATGGCAGTAACGATATTTCAGATATTGTTTGAAATACTGCATATTTAGATATATAGTGTGCTACAGACTTTGTTACAAGCCTACTGCAAAGCACCACTATTTTTAGTACCCTACTATTGCTATTTTAGTACCCTAGTGCAGTAGTAATCTGCTATAATGCACTGGAATGTGATATACCTATTTATACATTAGTAGGAGATACTCTGTGTATGGGTTACAGGGCCTTTTTAGTCATACCTGAAATAGCTTCATTTTGACTTTGAGGATGTGCCCAGTTCATTACCTTGTGCCTTGGACCAACACTAGGGGACTGAGGCTGATGTATGTTGGAGGTTTGCATTTGATTACATGCAGCTAATTAGTTGATGAAATGTATTTGTTTGAACTGTTTCTTTGCAGGGGGAAGGTAATATAAAATGCTTGGGAGCAGGAAGGTGCTTTTGTTTAATCTAAATCAAGAGAAAATGAAGTAAATCTGAACTCTGTATTTCTTACTCATTCTGTGACTGCAATAAGAGTTTTGCCAGCGTAGAAAAGAGATGGGAACAGTAAGGCAGGATTCTACTGGCACGGCATTAGGCAGAGTACCGTGGTGCCAGTATGCAATACTGGGCCCCTGGGCAGCACAGCTGGTTCCAGATCCAAGATGTGTTGGGACTGTTGGAAGGACAGACTATGCAAGTGTAGGGGTATAAAGAAAAATAAACAGTGTATCTTCCATTTTGTTCCTGGTGCCTGAAGCTCTGACAGTCAACTTGTTCTCTGCATCCAAACCTTCCCTTTTGTTCCTTGAAGCTTTCCAATAACGAATCAATTTTGTATTAAAACAAAACAAACCAAACCCAAAACACGACTGTCCTTAGAAGTTGAAAAAGTAGTATTCTGTTACGCTTGTAACTGTTCTCCAGTGTTGCTTCTCCATGTGCTAGGATCAGCACACCTTTTCATCAGATCTGGAGAGCAGAAATCGAGTCATTTACAGTATTACAAACAAAATAGATTGACTATTTGCCAATAAAATATTCGATGGACATAGGATTTAAAGTTCACTGCAACCCTGCAACTTCAAATACACAAATATGGAAACAGAAAGGAAAAACCCTGATGCTCAAACAAATGTAAGAGTAAGAAACGTTCTTACAACAAATGCCATCAAAGAACTGTATAATTGGTTTATGAGTACACACACAACCCTTTTTGGAATTGCAGACTCCTCAATCATTCCAATGCAGATATGGCCTATATATGGTGAATTTAGGTATACTGCCGTAGCTTCGCTTTTCTTATTTATGTTTTCAACCTGACCAAGGTTGAATGAACATTGAAATAGGGTGAATAGAATCATGTACCATTGGATTGCGTTTTAACTGTTTCTGGAGCTAGGGCTTTTCTCAGCATCCACAAAATCTCTTACATTAGTAGTGGAAACATTTTTATTTTTTCCTAGTTGGATCTTTACTAGCAATGTTGATTTTCATTGAGCCAATGTATTCCATGTAAATTTTATCTTAACTTTTCCACAAATGCTCTATAGCATTGGAAGGACATTTGTATGACCCAGGGTAACCGGAGCTAACAAATTAGAACTTCAATGTGACTATGTGCTATTGCTTTTTTAGCTATGAGGTACTAAGCCATGCGGTGTTGAGAAGCTACAATACAGTCTGTGCCTAGATAAATAGCTCGTCTATGTATGTTGTATGGACATTGGCAATTACAACTGGTTTGACACAGCTATGATAATTAAAAATTGCAGAAACACAGGTAGCCTTCTTTCCAGAAGTGAGTATGTAGCACTTGAATGTAACACGCGGAAGTCACAGTGGCCATGTTCATTTCAAGGTAGATGTAACCCACCAAAGCCATCCAGATACTGAATGCACAGCCACAGGTGTCATACCAAAAGGGAATTACTGAGCCTTACAGATCCTAATTCTGGTGATACCTAGTAACCAAACACTTGAAATGAATGCCAGAATGGTTATTTAATTGCAATTCACAAGAAAAGTGAAGGTTGCTGATAGCTGGGGACTTGGCTTGAACCGTCACCAGCAAAGTTCAACAGTAGCAGTTACTGTTTGGGAAAGGTCAGAGAATACCCATAAGAGCTTTATGGTTCTGCTATCCATTTCCGTACTAGTGATCTATCAAAAACTGGCTGCAGCCTACAATTTTTCAGGTAAAGTAGCATGTCTGCTACTCTCCAGCCTGCCCAGACTCCGGTGTCTCTGGTAGAGACCTGAACCCATTTCATCACAAGTTCCCTGGCAGTGCTGGCTGTTGCTGCGCCTATCATTCCTCAGGATTTTCCTTTGTCCTGCCTGTGTCTACCACTTCAACAAATCCAGATTACTTCCTTGTTTAGTTTGTTTCTACGAAGTTTATGCCTTGGCCCAGGGAAGGCTTTGTGCGAGAAGTTAGAGCACAAGTCTTAAGAGGAGCGGTTGAGAGAACTGGGGTTGTTTAGCCTGGAGAAAAGGAGTGAAGTGGGTGTTGGTCTCTTCTCCCAAGTAACAAGGGATAGGATGAGGAGAAACAGCCTCAAGTTGCGCCAGGGCAGGTTTAGATTGGATATGAGGAATAATTTCTCACTGAAAGTGTTGTCAGGCCTTGGAACAGGCTGCCCAGGGAAGTGGTGGAGTCACCATCCCTGGGAGTATTTAAAAGACAAGTAAATGTGGCACTTAGGGACATGGTTTAATGGTCGACTTGGCAGTGTTTGTTAGGTTTGTGGTTAGACTTGCAGATTATCCTAAATGTCTTTTCCAACCTAAATGATTCTATGACTGTATTCTACGATTCTATGAAGCACTGAAGGGGTCTCTGAGGATGGGCGATGTGAATGACCATTTCTAGCATGGCAGGTTTTTTTCAGTTTTATTAATCGAACTGGTGCTTCCGCTGTAGAAGTAAAATAGATATAGGGATAAAATTATTCCCTCCCATTCACACGGAGTCATTTGTCTTAGCAGCAGTCTTCTGTAAACAGTGCTCAGAAGTGACTGATGTAAGCTGTCCCGCGTCTTATTACCCACATTCATACAGATCCCATTGACGCAGTACCAGGACACAGTTAACATCATTCAGGCAGTAGACACACAGTGCCATCAAGAGAGAGAAAAAGGCAAACCAAAAGCCTGTGACACAGAGTCAAGAGCTCTGAGACAAGTATCTTCTGTAAGCAGAAGGCTTTAATGAAGTGCTTCATTATTTTACAATTTTTGTGGTGGTAACTGGGGTTGACTCAGATTGACAGGATGCCCCTGTGCTCTCTGCTTTCAGGAGGACTCCGCTCAAGTGCAGGTGCCATTGTGCCATAAAGGTGGCTTTTAAGGTTGCCAAAGTACCCCAAAGGCTTAGGTTTTTAGGGGGTTTCTGTAGTTATTATTATTCTATTTGGTACTTAATACAGAGTGAAAAAAACCTCTGGAATACTGTGGTTGTTGCAATCTCCTGTTCCAGGCTGAGTAGCTGTTTATCTTGTCTCTGAAACACTGTGATAATTTTTAGTGCTGTCTAGCTGCTGCACTGTAGTCTGACCTTAAATGTAAAAAAAAGAAAGTGTAAAAAAAAAAATCTCCCTGTCCATACTACATTAAAGTATGCAAGAAAAAATATCTACTCCGGATACCAGAAAAAATAGGTATGTACTAACTTTGCTTTGTGCGTGTTTTTAGAGGCCATGTTAGAGACTGAATATTACATTCCTTTCTCTGTAAATATAAAATGCTAAACACTGTAACCCTGCAGTATAATACCCCATGCTATAAATCACTATGCTTATGTGCCTCCAGGCCTGCAGTTAAGTTTCTAAGCTTTTACAATGTCTAAATTCTCACCAATGCTAACAGTGGTCATCTAGAGCTATGTTGACTGGGAAAAGGAAAGAAAAGAAAATAAAATATTAAAAAATGCCTTGGCTTTTATGGTCCTGAGCCTTCATATTTGCAATTTTGATCTTAACATAACACATATCAAAGCTAAGAATACTGAAGCTAAGAACACTACTGAAACCTCTTGAACAGTACTATAGCACATGAAATGAAATATCTTACATGTTTCTTAGTAGAGGTAGGCTTCTGCAGTCATTATATATCTGTACATGCACACACTTTTTTAAACTGCCTGAAGAGGTCAGGCAGTTGGACTAGATGATCGTTGTAGGTTCCTTCCAATTGAACTAAAAATCCCCACGAAGGAACTAAACAACAAACAAAAAACCCATAAAAAAATAGTTGCCTCTAATCTGAAGACATGAGCACTATGTGTCTTCTAGTCCTGTATCCCTGAGTAGGTACATTTTTCCACCAAAGTCTCCTTTTTGGCTGGCTGAAAGTGTTTAGCAAGTGTACTCTTCTACTTCTCTCCACATAAAAGGTTCTCTCTTTGCTCTCAAAGGATACTTCATGACGGGATGAGTTCTTCATGTATATCTAATCTCCATACCAGGATTTTTCATGTCTCTCTCATTCTCCCAAATGTACAATTTACAGCCATTATACAAATATTGAGTGTGGTATTGCTCTAATGAGATCAATTAAAAATTACATATACTGTGAGCTTTATAACTGAAAGTGGAATGCATCCATCCCTTCTATTTGAGGCAAATAGGTCCATGTGTACTTCTAGGGAAATTCTCCTGGTCTGATAAATGGATTTTCTTTAGCAAGATGTCAGGCAATGGCTAATATCATGGAGGCAATACTCACCGGGTCAAAAACCCAAACTGTCTTTTGAGTTTCATGTATGAAGGCTGCTTCATATACTTAAACTGCTCACAAGCCATTGGTTTGATTCTACTAATTCACTTTATACATAACATAATAATATGTACTGGTTTGGTAGATGCAGAGTAAAAAAAAATGAATTCAATATTTACAGGGATGAGTAAGCTATTAAAGGTACAACTGCACCAGGAAAATAAGTCACTCTGACCAGAAATGAAAGAAATATTATAGGTAAGGAGCATGGATATTTCCTAAATTTGGGAAATTGACAGATTAGGCTATGTTCACAGGACTACTTGATAATGATTGTATATCCTTTGAGGACTTTATTGCCCATAACAAATTTTCATTTCAGCCCCTCTACTAGATATTGCAAGTAGCAACAGCTTCGCTAATAGCGGGATCATTCGTGTTCTCCTAAATTCAAATCAGGCAAAGTCACGTGATTGAAGTTAAAAAAATGAAGAAAGAGATTTAAAAGACTACTCAAACCTTTAAGGTCGTCTGGGGGGGCTCCTGTTACCCCTTCTTTCAACGAGCAAAGGTAACAAGGGTAAGTGGTAAGGGGGACATTGCTTTAGGGCAAAACAACGGATTTTAAGTGCTAAGAAAACACAATGCAAAACCCACAGTGAAATACAGGTTGGTTCTTGCCAGTCCTAGAGAGTCCTCCCAGACATAGAGAGATATAAATAAAGAGAGAGTGAATATATATAAGAAATTCAATAAAACAGGTTTTGTTATGGGGCCTCACTAAATCAGTCAAGTGAGGGATATGCAATTTCTTTGGGCTTTTTGTAAGCTGGCTATTCTATAACTCATACTGCCTACTATGCATGGAAATATTTGTGTGAATGTGAATCATCCTTCACTTTTAATGAGAGAATTTTAAAAGATGTCCATCTAAGGAGCCTCTGGTGCTTATGGTACAGTTGATCAATTTCTTTCTCCACAAAATAATTTTAATAAAATGCTCCGTAAACTAGAGATGACAACAATAAACTGGGTTTTCTGCAATAACTGCAAACCATTAATGCCTACAGAGTTCATGGGCTGAGCTGTTGTAACCTGGAAAACCGGTTCAGACTCCTTGCACCGTGGAGATACATGATGGTGTCACATCGAGAGCGTATTAGGGAAGACCCTTTTAACCCCTATATTCCAGTAACTCCTCCTCTATGCAAGCTTTGGAGGGATGTCTAACTGAACTATCTATTCAGTTCTTGAAGTCTGTTCAACAGATCATCATTGCATGCAGTGTGAAAATGTATCTGCAAATACATCTCATAACAGAACATGAATGGATTTCTGTCTGTATAGATAAATGTAGGAATATGTAGCCTTAATTTAATGCAAGTAAAAACTCCAATAGTGATAATGAAACGTATTATCATCTTCATTTACACAGCACTATTCATCTATGATGAATAAAGATGTAAAGATCTAAGGTGTAAAGCACTTAAAACTGCTTTACATAGATGGATAAGCATCATTTTCTATTCCTAAATTCAAGGCTTTTCACTCTTTTGTTTGGCCTGCTTTGACCAGCTGGAGAGCTTCTTTGGAGTGGTAGACACTTTTGCTGGAATTTTTACTGAAGAACTTATCAGATCTGAAAAATCAGGTCTTAAACTGGTCACAATGATTCAAGAACTCTTCTGATGACTAGAGCAACATTGTGCTTAGAGCGGAAGCCTTGAAATGGCTTCCTGAGTGCCCTGGGACTAAGCACCTAGCAAGAGGTACCTCACTGGAAGGTGTTTCATAGAGTTCCCTGAAAGTTTTGCCTGCGTGAAGACAGTAGGACTTTCCACAGAATGACCATGGTGAAATAGCTAATCTAATTATATAATCAATCTATTTCAACAAGAATCATAGAATCATAGAATCATTAAGGTTGGAAAAGACCTCTAAGATCATAGAGTCCAACCATCACCCAACACTACCATGCCCACTAAACGATGTCCCTAAGCACCTCATCTACATGTCTTTTAAATACTTCCACGGATGGTGACTCAATCACTTCCCTGGGCAGCCTGTTCCAAGGCCTAACCACTCTTTCAGTAAAGAAATTTTTCTTAATGTCCAGTCGAAGCCTCCCTTGGCGCAAAAGGAAGCTTACTGAAGTAGAGATAACTATTGTCACAAGCTCACTGTCCTATATGGTCCTAATGGCTCCATTCAAGCATCAGAGGCTTTGGAACTTGATTTTATGGTATGGGAAATTATGGAGATGCTTCAGTTTGAATTGACTTGTCCCATCAAAGTTGGTCCAGATGGAAAAAATACTACCTGGCTTTGTTTGAGGTAGTCTTGGGGAGCAAACAAAACCTTATGCTCAGTTTGTGCTGGCTTACTGCTTAATTCCATTTCCAGATGAGGACGAGCAGCTCTTGCAGGCAGCTGCACTGTCAGACTCATGAGGGCTTTCTGGCTGAACTCCATGCTGGTGTAGTCACTCAAGAGTGGTACTGTAATGGAAATGATTCCTTCTTCTCCACTTGTAACTGCTTCTTCAGGGATTTCTTCATGCCTTAGGCTTATGTCTATGTTACTGCTAGGTTTTTCTGACTGGCAAGTGTCACACTTGCTGTCTTCTCCACCATCTGTAAAGAGGTCTAGCTTCAAAGGAGCCTTTGACTCATGCTCTATGACGCAAAGGCTGGTGGTATCATTGTCTGACAGGGCCTGAAGCAGTGATCTTGAAACAGGTTTCCAATTAGTCTGCAAGAGAAAACAAGGAGAAAGAATAATTTTAGTATCATACTTCCGCAAAGTGCAATTGGCAATTTACTGAAATAAATAACAAGAGAGTAAAGCTAGGAGACAGGCAGCCTGGTCCTGCCTATATAATATGCTAACTAATTCTTTTTATCTCATCTTCATTGGTTTTAGAAACATGAATGAAAATATTTATTTCCCTAATTCAGAGGACCATCTTCTCCTCTCCCATAGTATTTAAGCAAAGTTTTTCTTGATTTTATGTGTGCTTGGGACAAAATGTAGTGGTAATAAAATGTAGGCTTTACGATGTGCTGTTCTGAGACCCACAGCTTTCAAAAAGTTTAACAAATGTGTTACTATAAAAAGGCAGCCGCTTGAATTGAACAGCAGCCAAACAAGCTTTAGCTATCAGCTGCTGCAAGCAGTTTGTTATTCAATTTAATGCCATGTTGTGATCTAAGTATACCTTGGGTTACAAGTTTTTACAAATTCTGGATGATGAAATGGAGAACAGCTTGTAACACCAAGCATCCTTCTTTTCCACTCAGATTGTTCTGCTGGGTTTGCCCACTTTTGCCATAATATTTTTTAAATTATGGCCAGGCTGGTCTGTTCTCTGGTATAACTATTACCTTTTTTTTCTTTCCTTTTTTTTTCTCTTCCTCAGTTGCTCAAAATTTGTTTAAACTGCTATGGTTCTTATGCAATAAATAAATAAGTGTCTATTGCTTTTTAGTTTCTTTCTTCTTACAATTTGTGTTCTGACTTGGAAGTGAGTATGCTGTTCTTTGAAATCTCAGCAATCCTGCATAAAATACCTTTATTTTTCCCTTGCAGTGGGATGAGTAAACACCTCTGCATGGTCAGCTTTTGCCTTGTTTTGAATAAAGACTTGTGTGATATGTATACCCATTATCATATTTATTATGAACAGCAGCCCGAACTCTACACCTACCAAATCTAAAATAAGCTCTATGTGAGCTTCTGTCTGAAAGAGGCACTAACAGGTGAAGAAGCAGCAGCATCTTTGAAGCATCTTGTCTAAACATGAAGAAGAGGACAATGATGGGGTGGCTAGCTGGCCATGTTAGTCTCCATAGTTCATTTTCCTGGCCTCTGTGTGCTGACTGAATTGAGAGTGTCTCCAGTTCCTCCTGCTGCTCTGTACCATGGGATGTATCATTGCCTTAGATTGCAATAAAGAATGCTGTCTGGATTTAAAGTACAAATTCTCTTGCCATCTATCTGGACTATAGATGTGTTTCTGTCAAGAGCTGCTACATTGCTCAACTAACCTGACTGGGTTCAGTCTTGAAACAACCTACAAATAGAATAAATATATGTAATGTAGTAAGATTAACTCCTTGCCTCAGTGCTCATTTGGGGAATACCTTTCTCCACATTTCATGAATTGTTCATAATATGAGATTACTTCTAGGCAATATATCTGGTAACTGCTTTATTGTACTGTCTCCTCACATAGAGCTTTTTCTGCTTTCCCCAGAACCTTCTCTGGTATCTGTTATTTCTGTTTCTGCCATGTTATCAACATTACAGTATTTCTCTACCAGACTTGGCTAATACAGGCTTCATTTCCTTTTACAGTTGCTTTGCCTCTGCAGAAACAGTTAAATGTATTTTAAATAGGTATATTTTGCTTTTAAAATATTTATGTCAAAGCGGCACTCTGGTTCATAAAACCTGTTTGTCCTTTCTATAATATGCAGCCTCAGTATATTTCACCTGCACTTCTTCACAATGGCAAATTATTCTTTGAACCTATTAGGTTATTTTGACTGGTAGTTCCTACTCCTTTCTTGCTGAACTTCTATCCTGCAATTCAACTCCACCTAAGCTTATTATTACATCGAAACAGCCTCAGGTCTTGTGCTTTCTTTAAGGCAGAAATTCCCCAAATGCTGAACATACTAGATTCCCTTTTTGCCTTTGAAAAGTTCCCACTTTCTAAATGCATGGTGAAGAAGAAGCAAGAGGATTACGTGGAGTTATTTTTACTGGAGTGGTCAGTGAGGGACATCTGAATCCCACCACTGAGAACTGGAAGTTGCCTGGTGCTTGTAAGCAGATCAATTTCTTGAAAAAAACCTGCAATCTTCTAGCAGCATCACTTTTGAAACTCTGGCTTTGTACAGCTGTACATTTGTACATCCGATCCTCCTTTGTTCAGCATTATCTGGCTTTAGCAAAATGACTATCTGATACTACCTCTGAGCTCACCACTTCTTTATCTACATTTAGGTGGAAGAACGGAAGAAAGCAGGCAAGGAAGTCCTTATCTGGAATATGAAAGTTCATACTTGCTCTGTTGAAGGAAACAATGCTGATCTTCACCAAAACCTTTGATTACCAGCAGCCTGTCAGGGTCTTCTGAAATTTTGTTGCTGATGATTTCATTCTGTGTCCTAGATTTGGACAGTGTTTGGCTTGTAGATACCCTCCAGCTTCTGCCTGATCTTTGACTAAGCAGACAGAAGTCTGCTTTGTTAAAGCTCAGAAGTTGGCTTGAGAAACTAGATCTACGAGTGCCAAATTAAGTTCAGGTCTGCCAGAAAAATCAAAGATATTTAAAAAGGAAAGCAGTACAAGTTCCTGCTCTAAAAACGTAACGGTTGGCGATCTGAGACTTGGGAGTTAAACTGAAGTGTCCTAGAGGAAGGACTTTTAGTATCAAGTGCCAGCAAAACTGGAGCAGAATCTTGTTAAAAAGGGGGTAGCTAAGGAAAGGAAGATGCAAATAAGTCCACTAATAGGCAAGAGTGGATAACATGGTCTCCAGCAGCCTCCTTCTAACAGCTGATTTCCAGGTGCTTCTTCAGTCCTGAAATTCAGGCATCCTTACCAAAGCGTATGGGAAAGCCGTGGGCAAGATTTGAACATGCTGCTGAATCTTGGTGCCTGTTGACTAGTAGGTGCTCCTCAGCCAGCTACCAGCTGACCAGCCAGAGCCCCTGGATTGCTCCGGAGGCGGCTAGAGACTGAGGCGTGCGGGGTGGATTTCAGAAAACACCATATACGTGGCCTCCATCTTGAGACTTCTGTGGAATTAGGCCACCATGCGTTACTTTGTATTTTGAGTAACTTGTACTTAATAATCAGTTTCAGCTGGTGAAAACTGACTGGACATAAAAAATGAATTTCTCTCTTTAGACTCCATCTCCCCCCATTCAACTTTGCTTTGTTCTTTTAACAACCATACCTTTAAATACGCTCTATAATGTTCTCAAAAAAGCCTGAGAACCTTTATTAAATTAAAAAGTGTATACAGCCTCTGCCTAAACAACCACCCTCCCCCATCCTATATTTCTAACATTACCCTAGCTTTCCAGCTGTTGATATTAGACATTTACTGGGGTAAAGTGTGAAAAGACTGATAACTAGCATTACTGATTAATCAGTAGGAAAGATCTCCCTTGCGTATTTTTTCACACCATCAGAAGAGTACTTGCCATATCTTGGACTGCACTGCTGTTTCCTGGACTTGGTACACTAGGCCAGCATGATATTTTCAGCCTGTAAAGAAATATTCTAAATTTATTGTCAGGTTAAATGACTGATATTTCCCATGCATTTAAATTAACTACCATTTATACATAACATTTCATTGGTATTTTCATGACCATCAAAACAATGGCTATTAAGCACAATGCCAGTTAAAACCTGAAGACCAAGCTTGGTAGTCTACACTGAAATCCTGAGTTAGTGATGATTAGCATCTTTGTTTAAGGACAAAGGAGCTGTGACAGGAGCTGGTAATGTTGTCTCTTTCTATACGTTTAATCATTTCCACAAAACCTCCATCTTCCTTGAGGACTCTTGGACACGCAGGAGGAAGTTTGTTTTAGTAAGTATTTGCTCCTGGGCTTCTACTTAGAAGTTTACTTTCCCTCAAACAAAGAGCAAGCTATTGCTGTTTTTAGCTTCTGTGCAACGACACCGGTGGCCTGGAAGGGGCTCTCCCTGGGACCCACAGACCAGAACAGGGGGGACAACAAGGCTCCTGCTCTTTCCTGATTGTTTTGAGTTTGGCTCATACTGTATCTCACTGTTTCACCGGACACAAACCTAAACACACTCTTACTAAAAATTCACACCAGCTGCTTCTGCTGTAGAGGAAGGGATTTGTAAGGGAGAGCTGAGTTTGCCAATCGAGCTGTTCAAATGGGTTTCAGCTGGCTGCTTGTCCAGAGACCTCTCATCAGAGCCCTATTTTCAGGCTCCTTCCTTGCACCCAGGGGCTCAGAAACAACAAAACTGGCAACAAGCTGCTATGCTCTCCAGCCTCCCTGGGCCACTCCCACCATGGGCGCCACCTCAGGCATTGTCCTCCCTGCCCCTTCCCGAGAGGACAGGCTGTAATGGTGGCCTGCCCATCACTCCTGCCACCCTGGGATGCTGGTGCTGTCCCCAAGCTGGCAGGGGCCAGCTGTGATTTCCCTGCGGAGGGGCGGCAGTGCGGTGGGATGGGAGTTTCAAAACGAGTTTCTGCTGAGCTGAGCTGACTGATCCCATTGGCAACAGTCACCCCCAACTCCACTCCTGTGGGAGTGGAGGGAGACCGTCTCTTAGCATTTTTGAGCTGATCACCTCCCTGCCAGCAGCTGCTCTCAGAGCAACCCCGGTAAGCTTTGGGCAATGACTCAACAGGAAAAAAACTCAACACAGCTGTAAGAGACTGTGGGAGGTTATGTAGCCCATCACCCTGCCTTAGTGTTGGCTTCAGTGTTGTCTGGTTTTCAAATCAAATCTAGACTTCATTAGCTATAAGGTACTTTGCTTCTGTTCAGGCTGTGGTTTGAGGTGAAGCCTGAGGCTGTAGAATTACTGGATTTCCTTGCTGATCCTATGAAGATGGGTGTTTGGCTGGCTGCTGAGTCCTTTTTTACAAATCACGCAGGCAATTGAGATGAGGGGATCATTGGGACCCTTCATCTCAGTTCCAGGTGTTCAATACTACTACATAGGTAATTGCTGTTTTGTAGTGCTACACCGGGCTTCCGTGTGCTGTTTTTTTAGTTTTCCAAAAATTCTTTCCTAATGGGCCCAGACAATGAAGTATGATCTTATGTTTAACACAGTAAAGTTTGCTCTAGGTCAAAACTTTTGTGTAGGTCTCAGAAGTTGTTGCCAAAAAGGCTGGATCAGATTTAGAGCCACTTAAAGTAAAATCTGAAACAGAAGGTGCACAGGAAACTTAATGTGGAGTGCGGTCTGTTTGCCAATGGCCAGGACAGGAGTTTAGCCTGATGCATAAGCTAAAGTGAGCTACATCATGCCATATGGCCTTCAAGCCACAGGTTGTACCGTCTGTCTGTTCTGTCCTTTAGCAACTGTGCTTTCAGCTTCTGAGGCTGCTTTGTAAAAAGGAGAAAAAGGGAGGGTAGTGTTCTAGGACATCAAAATAGTAATATGAATGGTTGTATGCAACAAGGTTTGTCAGAAAATTAATATTAGAACCCATTACTATGCAAGCCATTTTTCTTTTAGTGATAGTGTATGCCCCTAATATTGTACCTCAGATTAATTTGAGAGGGGGTGTACTTCATTACTGCAGAGAACAATTTCTCCTAAAATAAGAGGACCTCACCCATATCTTACAGGCACCCTTGTTATTCTCTCTTCTTCCTACTCGTCCATCCATTACTTCTCCTTGTTATGTGCTTATGTGCATAATTTATACAGTTAACATCCAAATGTGCTTGCAGGAAACTGCTTAGATGGCAACATCAATTTGTGTATGCTGCTGGAATTTATTTTTGTATTTCAATAGAAGAGACGTGATTATCAGTTGGGAATGAAAGAGCAAAATAATCAAATGCATGCTTTTTCCATATATATAACCTATTTTCCACTGTGAGAAATGGCCCTTGCTCTTTTCAAGGGTGTTTGAGACAGGAGGGGTAGTCAGATAACTGTATCAAAATCAAAAGATTATAGATTTTTCACAAACTATTTTAATCAGCTTGTAGTGGTTTGTAATTGCTCTCACTGTGTAAGTGAGTGGAGTGGCTTTTGTGTTGTGTGCTTTTTGAGTTGCGTTGCTTTTAATGACAAAAAAGGCCCAGGGCTATGAAACTTGGGGTTAAGCAAAACGGAAGTCCTGCTAACAACTTCAGCCAATATTCCCTTCTTACCTTTTAAGCACCAGAGAACAAGTGAGAGGTGCAAAAACCAGAATGAACATCATGCTGGAGCAAAGGCCCATCACAAACGCTTCAAATTCTCCTTTATCTGATGGGAAATGGAGAGATTGAATCAGACTTACGGTATCAGGTATAGAAAGGCTACATTGCCTCTGCAAGAAAATATTTCAAACAGAAGTCAAATCAAACTTTACACATGTTCTAGGATTCCTGTAAGTGAAATCTAGTTAAAATAAGACCTGGGATTTCTTGGGGGGTCTGAGGCTTTCAGGTTTGTATTTTTAAGATATCTAGATATGTCCTGAATTTGTAAATTCACCATCCAAAGATAAGCACTTTATAATAAAAGAAGTATTCCTACTCCCCACGCTATTATGTGAGCTCTAGCTTGTTTAATGGGTCAGTACCCTGATGCCGGTCTGACTTTATAAGAAACTATTTGAGTGAAAGTGGCTTTTAATCTGTTTCAGGTTTTATTAGTAGGGTTTGGAGGTTTTTTGGTGAGATCCCACCTAGTCCTTGTAACAATAATATGGTTTGTGTATTTGGTAGGTGCCATGCTTCACCTGTTAGGAACATTAAGACAAATTTACCTGCAATCAGCCATTTGTCAACCCTTGCTGTGAACCTACAACTCCTATTGCCTATGTTAACACCCGCGCAAGATAGTTACCACCACCACCCCCCCCTGCTGAAGGAGATAAAGTGCTTGAAAGGTTAATGAAGGTTGATAAAGTGCTCAGGCAGTGAGCGCAGTGCTGCTAACACAGGAACAAAAGCAGTCTGTGATGTGAAGAATGGGTCAGGGTTGAGGTGTTCTTTACAGATAGCTAAATCAAAAGTTTCAAAATAGTGCCAGGAAAGCGTGGTCAGTACATGATCGTGTTGCTGATACTGACAAACCCTACTTGCAAAAAGGCCGCTTGCTTTTTCTTTTCCTACCCACCTACCAACAAAAATTTCTTTTTTTAAAATCAAACAGCTACTTAATTTTGCTTAAAAAGGTATTTTAAAAGCTGCAAATTGCTGGAAAAAGCTTTTATGATAAAGAAACCTGAGGTTCTTTTAATGGATTAAGTAACCTGTGAAATGTTGGGAAGGGGGGAAATAGTAAATGTAATGTTTAAATTCAATGTAATTACTTGAATTTTTAAAATGTTGCATTAAATTAACTCTGCATTTTTGTCATTTTCCTGAAAAATTGAATCCTATCCAAATATATGTTCAGTAGGATGCATTGAATAAAGTCCTGCAGAAAAGCTCCAGTGGAGACACTTTAATTTCTTGTGTTGACAGGAGAAAGGATTTTGGTGGAGGGGAGGAGGAGGTGGAAACCCTGTTGAGTTCAAGGAAAATTTTTAATTTCTTTCCTTTTTCTTTCTGCTTCACACTTTTGACTATTCAGTTGTTTGTGTTTATACGTCCTTCACTTAATACAAAAAAACTGTAGTGGGGAGAAGCCATTTGCATATTTCTGTCTCTGAATTTGACAGGTCTTTTTCGCAGCCACTTTTCCTGTGGCTGATACCATCTTCTTTTCTTTTTTTATTTAGAAAGCTTCAATTGAGTGAAGCTGTGGTCAAATCAAAAAAGGTTCTACTGCAGTGTTAGATTTAGTTTAACTGATAAGGTATTAAAAATGTTTGAGAGACCATGTTCAGCCAACCCTATATGATTACAGTTTATGAGACTTTATAAATGTAACTGTATTGATCTTCTTAGCCTAACCAGGCACCTTCGAAAAAACCAAACTCTTGCCAGCAAACTACAGGACCTGTTAGGTAAAATGTACTTAAATTATTAGAAAACAAAAGATACTTTGACTAGCTGTCACCCACAACAGGAGCAATTGAAAGAGACTTCTTTTGTTTTTTTTTGTTTTTTGTTTGTTTGTTTGTTTGTTTGGCGTTTTTTACAGTTAATGGCTCAGGGGTCTAACTGGAAACCAGTTTTACACGATTACTTAGGATTTTGCCAAGAGCAAAGACTACTGAACTTAACTAGTCACAGGCAGAATATTTAAACTGCTGAAATCTATGACAGGAATTGGCAATAAATAAAGATGTGTGCATATAGCTAGCATACAAAGGTCAGAAAATGTTCCAGAGATGAGGAACCCTAGCTAAGCCTTCCCTGCATGCCAGGTAATGAAATACAGGCAGAGTTGTTCTGTGATGCATAGTTTACCTCTAACAAAGGAATAATTTTGTGTGTTTGCTATCAGTAACTAAGGATTGAATAATAAATCTTGTGCATGAGTACTTTGTTACTCCTTGAAAAGCAGGAAAGGAGAGAGAATAATGCCATATTTAGTGCATAAAGCAAGGATTAATGCATAGAGCTTCCACAGTACCGAATTTTGGAGTGCTGAAAGGTTCTGAAAGAGTCGGAGGTCCTTCGCCAGCATTAGTGAATCCCAAAATCTGCACACGGTAGATGGTTTTTTCCTTCAGTCTGGTAAGACGGTAACTTGTGGTAGAAGAATTGAGAGTAACAGCTGAAACGCAAGAGGGGTTGGAGAAGACGATCATTAGACGAACTCCGATGGCTGAGTCTGTATCAGTGTAGCTGACTAGGGAAAAGGCAAAATTTCTGTGCCCTAATCCACACTTGGAGGAAGCAACACTGCACAGACGTTCTTTGGATGGGTACAAGATTTCTCCAAAATACTTATGTACATTTTAAACGTGGAGGTAAAAAGCATGAGTTTTTAACACAACCAAGGATGTTTAGGAGGTGAGTGCAGAAGGCTGTGTATACTGCATGAAAGGAAAATACACCTGACATGCTGAACAGTGGTTTTTATGTTGCCTATAAGAGTTGACATAAGGACTAGACCCTATCACATGCTTTACCCTCACTACAGTAGTCAGTAGTTATTCATCTCGATTAATACCAGTGCCATTACTCATCATTCAGTACAGAAAAAGGGCTGTGCATTCTGCTTCACCTACTTTGTAGGGCTCTCAGCTCAACCTTTCTTTTCTGATGGTGCAGTGACTTTTCCCCTGGCTGGAATAATGCAACCAACGATGCTGTAGTGTGCCTTTAACAGAGCAGAAATTACTTTTCAAGTTTGCTACTGCGAATTTAAGATCTTCATAGAAGTGGAAATGGTGCTGTAGCCTATAGGCTTCCTTCCCCCAAATTCTCCAATAAAATTATTCTTCCTTCCTGGAAAACATGGCAATCAGGTGTTGTGTCACTGTTGTATTGACTGACTAGAGCAGAGGAAAAAAAAAAAAAATTAAGTTTAGTCCCGGACACTCTGCTTCTGTCTCCTCTTGCTCTTTCTGATAGGTATTTGGGGTGGAATAAACCCCCTGAAGATGGTGCCAAACTTCCTGCTAACGCTGTGTACTTGAAGATTTTGTTACTTTTTATTGTCCTGTAAAGACATACGCCAACATGAATTACAGAACCCTTGCTACTGTCCTTTATCGGGTCTTAGATGCTATTTGTCTTCCATAGCATGTCTTCAATTTTATTTGAAAGTCAGTATGTGCAAAGTTAATGTACTATTATTTATGGCAAGAAGACTTTCCGCTGCAGACCAGAAGAAAAATGTTTATCAAAAGAAGTATGGGGATTTTTTTTGAAAACTCAAGTGGTTTCAGCTCACAACTATTCATTTATTTCAATATATAGAAGTTTCATCCTTTGTAGTTAAACACAAAAGCTATCAATTTAAGAAAATGTTTCTAAAAATGAAATTAATAATAGTGTCTTCGAAAACAGGTAAGAAATACAAACTGTATTCCCTGCTAATTGAGTTCAAAAAAGAAATATATAATTTCTTAAGTCCTGTAGAAAGGCTCGGAGTCAAGCTTGGCTGAGTTGCTTTGAAAAATAAAAGTATTGTAACTGGAATCTTAATACCTCAGAAATACTGAGAGTGTATATCTTCCTTTCAGTGTTACTAGAGAATTCTGCAGTAGTCTTAGAACAGTAAGTTTTAAGAAAATATTTTCTTATCAATATTTGATTTGAGATGATGTCGAGGAAATTCTAGGTATTCATAGGACCATCTAGAGCATTAAAACTCTAACCAGGAGCTGACCTTTGAGACTGCTCAATTCCCACAGAAATCTAAGTAACTCAGTAGTGTGCTGTAACAGCACTTAATGGTCTTGGCTCTGAGCTGCTGCTTTGTTCTGAGCAACGGTGACTTACCCAGAGACTTCTTCCTCGATGAATCTGTGTAGCTGATCCTGTATCCCTGGAGAAAGCCCAAACAGTCTTCGGCAGCTATTTCGGTCCACTTCACAAGTGCAGAATGCTTTGTGATATTCAGAATTGTCACATTAGCGGGACCTGTCCTAGGAACTTAAAAATTGGATAATAATTTAAGTTCTGCATCAATATCTGTGCAATAGATATACAAGACTGAAACCTAGCTGCTTCCTAGGGAGCTTCTTGCCTGATTCTAGTTGTCATAAATATAACATAAAGGGTGGAAGAGAAAGGAGAAATCCCATAGAGTAAAAAACCCTCATCTTCAGCAATACCAAAGCAGGTAGAAATTATGACTGTCTCATTACAAATACTTTTACTCCAACAGCCACAGCCATACTCATTTCAACTTGCAATATAAGACACTACCAAATTGGGATAGGAAAATGTGACTTTGGCCACAGTTAAATTTGAGCTACATGGAGTAGTAACTCCGAGACCCTCTTTCTGTTATTTTGGTAATGTCATCTGTAATAATAATATTTCTATGGACATGTCAGTAAGGAAAAACATTCAGGTCATTCACTGCCAGTGCATAACTGCTAGGACCAACGGCAATGCTAACTGGAGAACTCTGTTAAGTAACCTGGAAAGGAAACTTTGTGTAGGATTTCTTTTATTGCTGCAGATAGGAAACGAGAAGAAATATAAGGGATGAGGTTATATAAAGGGGAGAAATACCTCCTTCAACTGCATAAAAGTGGGTCACTCCAAAAGTCTTTTCATGTCTTGTGAAACTTTCACACTGACAGACATCAGATGCATGTACCATTATTTTGTACAACTTATATGGCTGAAAATTGTCTGGAAAACAAATAAAGGTACATCAGGGTTTACTGGAAAGTTATGAATGATAAAGAAGGGGAGGAGGAGAAACAATGACTTTAGAGCTTTTCTGTATAGTTCTTACTTTCTGAGACTCAAAGCACAGTATAAGTTTACAGTGCTTTACACCGAGTACAAAATATGTGCATCCTTCTTCATTGACTCTAGACACTTAATACAAAAAGCAGAACAAGACGTAACATGGGTTTGCTTTTAAAAGATGCCAGATCTGCTTATAGTCTCCCTCTGGAAAGCTTGAGCTGCTGAAGGAGAAGTAGGGAACTAAAATGGCTGTAGAAATTTTAGTTCAAGGACAGGTATTTCTCCCTCAGCTAGCACATTTAAAAACAAGCAAAACAACTAGATGTAATGTGGCAGTGCAGATGTTGCAGAAGGACCAAGGAAAACAGTGCATTCATTTATAGAACTCTGAAGCTAAATGTTCTCTACTGTACATGAAAGCCAGTCCTTTGCAAGAGTCATCTACAAGATTTTAATCAATATTTTCAATGACTGTCCCATAAAGTGATCCCTGGGTGCAGCTTACCATGCATAGCTTGGTAAGCAGAATACTGGAGTCGAGAACTTAGGCTTTGACAAGGACAACCACTGGGATAAAAAAAATAATCTAAGGGAGACTGTAACCGAGCAGTTTATATTTAAAGTTAAGTTTACCTAGGGACAAGAGACACTTCTTTTTTTTAAAGCCAGTAGTGTATAGGTCTGCCTGGAATGTGGGCAAGGAGAGACATCATACCAGCAATGGCAGCTTAGCTGCATCTTTTGCCCAATTGTGACCAAAAGAATCCTACTGAAAACTCTGCTTTTTATCTGCCTTGGTATTGCGAAAAATTAGGTGATGTCTCAGCGCTGGACAAAGATAAGAGTTGCAATTACCTGGATCTTCAGTTCACTTTTAAAAACAGGATGAAAATCCTACCCTCCCCAACCAAAAATAACCAATAAATGAAATGGTGCCTCTGTAAGTAGGTGCGGTGGTTGTTGTTACCTAGCGTGAAATTTCCAGTAGCTGAAGTTACTATTTTCATGCGCATATCCTCTTTACCAGTGCCCCAGTCAACCACAAAACATTTTGGACTGTATTCTGGAGTCCAGGTGACAACTGCATTAGTTCCCGCATGTTTGACATGGATTTGGCCAGGCAAGTCTGTGAACAAATATTCCATTAGAGATCAATAAACAGGAAAGCAGTTTTCTCCTCTCTTGCTTGCTTGCTTTCTTCTGCTCTTTTTCGAAGATTATGCATTCAGTAGTTATCATTGCAGGTGACCAGTATATAGTAAGGTTTACACTACTATGTCAATAAAGGAAACTTAGCATCTAGTACTTTGCAATGGTCGCTGGGAGCTCCAGTGTTGATTGCTGTTCATGACCTTTAATTTCCCACAATTGGAAAAGGGGAAATGGCTGTTCCAAGCCTCAGGAAGAGGAAGCCTGATGTTGCTAAATAACCTCCTGTGAGCCGCTATTAACTGCTGTACATAGGGAAACTGCGGGATAGTGCTCACCTGGGGGAGGAGGAGAAGGGGCTAATCATGGATTATGGCTATATAATCTGCAAGGATCTTAAACATCTCGACATTTTTAAAGATAGACTATCAAACTAGGAAAGACCTCTGATTGAAACTAAGGTGGGAGAAGATCAACCTGTCATTTTGGGGTAAGAAGTGGATCTTGTGGCCGAGAGACAAAATTCTTCATTTCATCTCCTGTCTGAAAACCAATATAATAAAGTCAAATTACAGAAAATGGCTGTACTAGCTGAGGAAAAGTTATGCATTCTGAGAAGGAATTTATCTTGGGAACATACTCAACTCAGGATCTTCCCAGTAATTTATGGTAGATACAGAGAACCTGCGTAGAAGTACAACGAAATCTTAAACTGGTGTCTGGAGAGAGCTGTAAAGAACAAGCTGAGAGGTCCAGTTAACGAGTAGCTGTCAGTCAAAAGATGGCTTGAGGTGGTAGTATATATTTCACCAGAAGAGCGCTAAAGCAGTCAGATGTAGGGGCAAAACCAAATTGTTAAGTCTTCACAGGGCAAAGGAGAACAGAATGAAAAACCTATGTATTTAGGCACCACAAAAGCTTACATCTTCATTGGAATATGACATGTACATCCTATCTACTCCTCCTCCCATGTGCCAAATAGCGGTAATACTGATATAAAGGACAGTAGCAGTCTCTTAATAGTTACTTAGCTTAAAAACCTTAAATTTGCACATAATTCTGCAAACTTCGTTTAAAATGTTTTAACTTTGTTTGCTGGCATCTACTTAACTTTGAGTACACTCTGTAAGCCCTTTTGATAGGTAGATCTAGCACATATTTATTCCTCTAGCTTGAGAAAACAAGAAGCACTAAATGGAATGTTAAATTGCTTAGTCTGTTAGTTAACTTCTATCGAAATCCTTTCTTAAGAAACAATACTGACTCTCACTATGCAAAAATATCAGCCTAATAAATATTCAAGAGAATGCTTAACCCTATCCCAAAGACTGTCAAAAGGTAGTTCTAGACATTTCT
Source organism: Fulmarus glacialis (assembly GCF_000690835.1). Lineage (NCBI taxonomy): Eukaryota > Metazoa > Chordata > Aves > Procellariiformes > Procellariidae > Fulmarus > Fulmarus glacialis. The sequence goes on from NW_009222551.1 coordinate 62,790, forward strand.
CATAAAACTTCTCCACCGCTCTAATGAATGAATGATAAGGTAAGTACCTGTTGTAGAGAAGTCTGGGACAATATAGATGGCTTGTGGAGATTCTCCTGCTTTGTTATAGGCGGAAATATTAACTCTATAATAAGCCATGGAGAGATTTAGAAGAACTTTTCTCTCCTTTAGAAAGATGTGATTTGGTGAATTCCTGCAACTGCTGGGTATTCTTTCCACATTAACATAATATCCAAGGACATTCTCACTTTGTGTTACCTAGTACGAGGAAAAAGATGATTATTCTATAAATGTTATTACGTCCTGTGCAAAAAATCAAGAGAATTAAATTGTATAAACAAAATGTCACCTTTAATGATGGGGGTAAAATCATACTGGTTTAATTAGGTTATTAGGAATCAATGAAGCAAAGCATTTCCTTAAAATTAAGAGCTTGCTTAAATTGAGAGGATTTAAGCACAGGATTAAATGTTTTGCTTAATTGAGATCTTACTTATGTGTATCCAATTAGTAATAATAGCAGTGAAGCAGCTGTAATGTTCTCTACATTTCACTGAAACATACTCCTCATAATTAGGAACTTGAAAGTTAATGAGAGGTGTTTAATTGCAATTTATGCCTCTGGGAATCTTCATCTACTAGGTTCTGTTAGGCATCTGCTCTCTTAGAGGATAAATGCTAGTAATTATACTACAACTTTGGAACATGTTATATATCCATTGATACAAATTTTTAGGTGGTGATGGTTCACCTGTTATTTTACTGTATTAATCTTCATGAGAGATTGGAAAATTACTGCAATCTACATAGAAACTGAACTCAATACACAAAGGCCTGTGAATTCAGCAAGGATTACTTCTGACATCAAGCTTGTCTGTTATTTCTTGGCACAAAATTAATAGCGTGAAGACACTACAAAGCTGGGAGATTGGGTTATCTTAATGAAATAACTGGATACTTTTGGAGCAACATAGACAGGATGACATTTAGTAATTTAAAAGGCAGAGACACATGTGTGGAGAGGAATTTCTGGTAAAGCTGGAAGCTCTTAAAATGGAAACAGATGTTTTTCCCAGTGTAGGGAGGGAAGAATTGGTGCCATTATTTGAAGCTCTAGTAAAGCTGTTGGGGGAATAGTGTTATGGTTCTCTCACCAGGCTTTGAAACTGGAAAAGGTTTCTGTGTAGGAGAAATAATTCCTAGGATATGTGAAATGTGAGGTCTATTGCACAAGAAGAAACTAGTAGAATTTACCTTTCTTAGCTTAGCAAAATGAGACTGGAAAAGGCTAGCACTGCTCTGTCTTGTGCAGACCTGCAGGAGGTCCTGTGTTATTTGCAGCCATGAAAGCAATACACGTTGCCTGGTTGGGTGTTTAGAGCTGAAGCCAGCTATCTTGTGCCTGTTGATCCGAATTGTGTAGAGGTTACTCACTGAACATTAGCAAAAGCAGAGAAGCTATGGCTAGCCTCAAACAACTTTAAGCTGTTTTCTTTGTTTCAGGTTGGCTTAAACAACTACAGCAGCAGAGCCAAAGATTTTTTTTTTTCTCTACATGTAACGTGTTAATTACTGAGTGCACTCCTTCCCTCTGCCCATTTGATGTTTGTTGAAGCCATCTAGACTTGAAACTTATTTCGTATAATAGACAAGTGTGTTATCCTGAATGAAGGTCCTAGCCCTGATACTATATTTAATATTACTTTTTTTTAACTAAAGCATTTAAATGGAGAAAGATTTCTTCTCTTAGCTTAACATTTAAATTGGCATGTTCAGTCTATTGCTTTATTACAAAATGAATCATTTACTGTGCAGTTTTGCCTTCTCAGGAGATAAGGGAAAAAGGGGATCTCTCACCCTTACCAGGAGATGAGGTATCCATTTCCTCTGCTGTCTTTTCTTTCGCTTAACTACAAAACTTTCCACATCTTCTAATATTTCAAAACTCTGTCAGTCCCTGCCCTTTCTGCCAGGGATGTCCCCTATGGCAAACTTCTTGGAATTTGTAGACACTCTTT
>NW_009222551.1:64838-72366 GCF_000690835.1 Fulmarus glacialis
TTAATTAGCTTCCAAGCAAACACCTATAGTAACACCTTGCTCATTAAAATTGCCTCTGGGCCCCTTGGCAAGACTGTCAGTTGCTCATTTCTTACCGAGAGAACTTCAGCTGGTAAAACTGACTGATCTGCTGTAGTCAGTCATCTGATAATGACTCCTGCTGCAGAAGATTTACCAAGGTTTTCTAAAAGGTTTTGGTCTCTTGAGAATATGAGTGCTCCTTGTGACACACCTTGGTTTCATGTGTTCCTTTGTATGCGCTAAAGACTTACGAGGTTCTTTCAAAGAAAGCTTAATTCTAAGAGGCAAACTTGAGGCACACCAGTTTTTAATGTAAGCTGGAAAGAATCTTTATTCTAGTCAATGATTTTGAGCCCAGAGATTGCTGTTTCAATAATATTTCAAGTTTATAAATCGGTGTAGTTTTTCCTTGCTAGTTTCTAGCACCTAAAACACCACCATACAAATGCAGTGAATCCTGAAGCAAGAGTACAATATTCAATGCCCTTTGCTTATACAGTGTAGTGTCAATACAAAGGGAAAGTCTATTTTTTTCCTATAAAGTAATAAATTAATAGCACAGACATAACAGAAGGTACCCAGACTCAAAGTGAACATTACCTCCCACTTCAGGAGAACACTTCTTCTGCCTGGAGAGATTTTTGCAGTTGCATTATATGATATTCTTGGCTTGTTCATGAGTTCTGGTAAATGTGGAAAAAGATGGAGACATGCACTCATATGAATCAGTTTGATCTTCATATTTTCTACAGTATCTGACAATGCTATTTCATATGACAAAAGATTTGAAAAGGCTTTTACATTCATGCTTATTCCCAGTAGGACAAAACTATATTTCACTTACTGTGAGGGACCAAAATCTCTTTACTCCAAATGCAAACACAGTGGAGACCATCCTTGGCTATGCATCTGAGCTGAACAATGTATGAAGACATAGCATTTAAATGCGAAATGGTGACATTGACAGCATTGCTTTCTACAGGCACCTAAAAACAAATGATGTCCAATTTATGTGGCAGCAATAAAACATAATCTTAATATTAAGTGTTTTCTCAGCCAAGGATCGGTCTTCTGACTGCAGCTGAAAGTAGGGGTTCCTGACATCAAAGAGGAATTACTATACATTTTAGCCAATGTCTTTTAATTCTTTCAAGCCAATACACTCTGTTTCATGAACTCGTTCTGCTCAGTCATGACATGTAAGCAACAGTTTAGGTCCAAATATTGCTTTTAAAATCAATTATGCATTATATATACTGAAAAATAATCACCTACTTAACTCTGAGCCTTGTTGGCATTCTGAAGAACAAGATGTCAAGGTCAAATTAAATATTTTTTTAAAAAATCCCCTTATTCTCAAATGTTACAGTATATCTAAATAGATCCATGTGACTGACGTGGTAAGGAGCATGGCTGGACTGAACGTGTGGCTGCCTATGCCATAGCACTACAGAAGTAATGTGTATCTGCAGCTGATGATGGCACTGGAGCTCCAGTGACTGTACAGGGAATGGAGATTGTCTTGAAACAAAGACACCACCTGTATCTAAGGAAATCCCTGAGCTGAAAACTGTAGGAGAAAATATGATAGAAAACTGTTGCTATATGCTTGAACTATTTTACACTCTTCCTCAGATGGTGGCCACTATTGGAGCACAGTATCCTGCATTAAATGGACCTTTGGTTTTATCAATTCTACGTCTCATACTCACCCTTTCCCTCCAGTCCCATCTGTAAATGCAGCCTATATTCATGTGACTAGGAAGAGTTACAGCCTAAGTTCACAGAATCAGCTGGGACATGGGAGACTGAATATTAATGACCTGTAGTTTTTCAGTACTCAGTCATTCTCATCACCCAGTGTGTCTCTACCTGTCCTTCACATTAGTAACTTGAATCTATCTCCCCTGTCTCCAGAACCTGTAGGACATGCATTTTTACTGCTCTTAACTCTCTGTTCTTCCACATGCTGTGTACCAGATTGTCTGCATGTGGTTACCTATTGCATTACCGGGTGGAGTATGCTTGGGTATCTGGCTGTCCTAGAAAGATCTAGGACTTGTATGTCAATGAACAAGGGGACCCTTCCAAGGCTTGCATGTTCTTTGTACCGAGATGAAACCTTTTTTACATGGGCCTCTCATAGTACTCCTTCTGAGGTGGCTAAACAAAGTGGCAGCCAGAAATGGAAAAAATATCATAGGTCATCTGATATAAAAGGGAAGAACATGGGAGATTCTGCTGGTACAAAAGAAGCAAAGAGACTCCTAGGACAGCAGAGATGCCCAAGAAGTGGGAATAGTTGCTTTTTAGAAGTTTTCTTCTTGGGGTTCTGTTCTACCTGATAAATACACATTCTTCATCCAACTGCAGATAATGGAGATTGAAAAACAGACAATTTCAGGGACTCAGTGGTACAAGTCATGTGTATGTGCATGCCTGCTGGCAAAGCCTTTGCATGATACGCTGGATGGCGAGGGGCAGGATAAGCAGCCATTGCTGCTGCATGCAGATCTTACTGAAATTATGACTGTTTTTCCACCTCTTTCTTAGTCCCTTTAGTTGTAAGTACTGTCCTCTTGCTGCACCATGTTCTCACTGTTGCACATCCTAAAATACATCTGGAACCGATCTTGTATCACAGAGAAATTATTTCCCTTCTTGACAAAGAAGGAAATCTGGAAAACTGATGCAAAACAAAAGTGTGTAAGGTATGAATTGTTACCTTAAAAATCACAGCAATCTGATCTCTGATCAGTTTGAAAATTTAATGATACCAGCAAAAAGAGTAATATTGCCCATCACTTAAAGTGTAATTAGGATTTGAGTTTGTATGGCATTTCTGATATCCTCTTCAGCTTTTGCATGGCCGATGGTTGTAGTGTCTCATTGACGGGTTAATGCACCAGCTGTCATGCCGTTCTTTATTTTTCTGTATAAAACTATTAATCTTTCTTTCCCAAACAGCTTAGGATTTGTTAGAACAGAACTAAGAGACCTTTGTGAGGTTTGCCTGCAAATTGCCTGCATGCTGTGCCTCCTTGTTATCCATGTTGTGTATATTCTTCAATAGCATCCTGTTGATGTCCTGCCGTACATGCTATGTACTGCTGAGCTGATGGTAAAGCACCTCACGTTCTCAAGTGAATGTCATCTGGAAGTACTTACCAGCGTCCACCGAGTGGATTCTGTGAGTACCTCTCTGTATCTCAGCTCATATGGTGTAGGAGTTGCAGGCAGGTCCCACTTTATTATCAATTGGTTTGTGATCTGATGAGCATTTATGTTAGACGGTGTCAAGCACTTCCCTAAAATGGGGAACATGCAACTGTTATAAATGCAAGAGAAGCAGGAAAGCTTTGGTAATTATGTCTGTCAGGTGTGGTTTATAAAAAATAAAAGACTTGGCACAGAACACTGAACGCTGAAAGACTTTAAAAAGACTGGAAATAAATAATTGCGAAATCTTTATGGTATCAACAAAATAGGGTTGTTCCTCTTGCCTTTCTTTTGTGAATGCTTCTACTGATTTCAGGAAGACCCTTTTTCTAAGCAGGTGCTATTCTGAGTGAGTCTGAAAGGCAAAATCAAAATGTCAAGAGTACCTATAATCATGAATTGTATAAAAAATTTCCAGAAGGTCTTCCAGTTTCAGCAACTGTGTTTAGCTATATAACTGTAAGTGCAAATATGTTTTTGTCTTTCCCTCCAATAAACACAAGGTGGACAAAAGCCTCCAGAGGAGGTCATAGTGATAATTTGGGTTGTACTGGTAGCACTGTTTTTTCTTGGACCATGATTACTCTGAGAACGTGAAGTTTTGGGAAGCTCTTCAGGTTATCTCAGTGACCAGATACTGTAGGGAATCTTTAAATAAACATCTAAAGGACATATAGTTAATAGGATTTCTTTTTTCGTATCTCCCCTGCAGCACTGTGCAATGGGTAAGTGGCCTTCGAAAAAGGTTTCTCAAAATGCTAATGCTCTGTAACAAGGATTCCTTAAGTGCATAATACTGAAACAAACTGCTCTTTGTAAACCAATAAAGAAGTTCAGAAAACCATCAAAGAGAGCACAGGAAGCTGGTTAAGTACTGTACACAAGTATCACTATATATTTTTCTGGATATGACTATTTTATAGTCTAGCAAATGACTTAAAGTAAAACCCTTCTCCTGTAAAAGCTAATAGAATTCTGCTATGACTTCAGTAAAGATTTCATCCAAGGAAGCCAAACTGCAGCTTAGCTCTCTGAATCAGTAAAAATAACAAGTGCATATTGGGATTTACAATTTTGGAAATAATCTTTAAGAAAATGCTACCACTGCTTCAGCTGGGCACTGCAGTAACACAACTTGAGAAGACGCTGTACCTGCTTTGCTCGGTGTAACTGAGATGTTCTTTCCTTTCACACAGCTGTCATGGTAGTAATTCACTGCTATCCAAACAGATGCAGATCGCTTCATGTAGAGGTTCTTTCGTTCTATCGTGATGGTAGATAATGATGTGTTTCGTTGAAAAAGTTTTGGTATTCTGTCCCTTTGGAGAAAAGGAAGCAGAATGAAAACCAAACATTTTGTTGGATTATAGTTACTCTTTCCTCCCCCCTGCCCCAGAAAGCGTAATTACAGCAATTGATAGTTTTCCAAGTACCTATATACAAAATTCAGCATCTTGAGATCTTGAAGGTGATGCCTGAGCAGCTTGAAATAGCAAGTGTAATTCGACTACGCTAGTAACTAGAAAATTTAAACATGCAAATCCTTGCTGTGTGGTGGAGAACTGTTAAATTCCTTAAACTTGTAAGGCACAGCATGATACAAGACAAAATCCATATGGCCTTCTTTTGTACTTACAGTGGGATATAAAAAGCATTTAGAAGGTATAAAATTAGGTTAGAAATTACTTCATAAAGTCTACTTGTCACCTACCATAGGGGCACCTAAATTCCTTTTGAAGAGCAAAATTTCCCAGTTACCTGAATCTAAATTACCACAAAGGCGTGAAAAACCTCTTATGAGTTATATGCCTGCCTTCTGACTTTTGTTCCTGCAATGCATCAGAGTTTGACAGAGATGTTTAAATGCCACCTCAGCCCTCAACCCTGTAGACTTCTCCTGGTGTACCTAATGCACACAACACAGAAAGTCTGAGAGGTTTAAGGCCTTACATAGGAGGCTGTTCCTGCTCTGCCTAGGTTTTTTCCGCCATGTCTCTCCCATTTACTCTCTGCCACACACAGGACAGATTTTTTTCAAGGTTAGAGCTGTGCCAGTTCAACGTTCTTAAAGAAGTGGGCCGGCATACTAATTGCCTACCTACATATTTCAAGTATTAAATGTGCTGATCATGATACAATATTTAATAACAGAACAAAACCACTTGAAGGTTCCCCTGTCTTCTGCTGTGAATCAGCCATTAATACTTCAAAGCATGATTTCGAATGCTTAGTTAGAACTTCTCTGTGGGAGTGTTTTTCTTTAATCCTTTTCTTCCTGACAACTAAATCATAAGGCGCAAGGATAAGGAACAATTTCAATGTCAAACTGATGTTACTTGCAGAAAGGGGTGATGTCCTCTTCTATGCAAGCAAAAAGCTCTTTCAAAAGTTTTTTGTTTTCCTTTTAACCCAATAAAAAAGGAGAAATGAAGTTTTTCTTTAAGACCACCGGGTTGAAGCCTAGGAGGCTGAGGTTCAAGTCCTGCCTCTGGCTTGGGAAAATCAACATCTTTGTGAGGTAATTGCCTCCCTCCTCCCCCACCCACCTCCTTTTCCACTCTTTTTTCTGCCTTCTCTGTTCGTAACATCAATTCTGCAGCCTAGGAACAGCACAGTCCGATTTTAACTGAGGACACTAAGAGCAACAAGCTCACAAATACTTCATCTGATAGCATCTCTGCAGGAGCAGAGCCATTTCACAGCTGCTGCTTCCCTTCCAAGAAATTGGGGCTCCTGGAACACCCAAGAGGCAAGACAGCAAATGCAGTGGGGTTTGGTGTTCATTGCAAGCCAGCACCTGCTGCTACCTCCAGTGGGAAAATACTGAAGGTGATGGGGGTAGTAACCTCAGCCCTGAGGTGGTTGCTTTGCTCCTCTGCAATGTGCAGAAGATCGCCCTGGGGAATTTCCCAGTGTAGTGAGATGCTCCTAACCACAGCTCTTTTTTAATGCAGAGTGGTGGGTTATGTGGCAAAATAATCAGCAATGAGTACCAGAATTTGCCAACAGCATACAGTGTTGTACCCTGTGTACCCCACGATATGGTCTCATGGCAAAGATGATGTCTTCTGATCTCACTTTCTAAACATACCCTTAATCTTATGGGAGACCCCAAATATGGAGATATAAGGAAAATCCATTTTGTAATGCAGGTACTGAGACAGAAATCTGCTTAATTTTTTTAACAAACCAATGGGCAGATGTTGACTTAATCTGCCTACGTACATTTTACCCGGCTTCTTTGTTTTAACTTTCTCAACAAAGGTGCAATGGAAGATACCCATATTTCAAGGTAATCAGTTTAAGATTAACCCTACAAGTTCATTCCATCTATTAAACCAATACTTGATAATTCAGAATTGCAAGAAAATACTTAAAAATCTATTTTTCTTATGTATGTGCCACATCTGACATCTCCTTGGATACATGATATAACATAATATATAGTGTATAATAAGAACCAGCTTAGTGTCTGGTTTTTTTTTTTTACTTTGAATGCATTAGTGTTGAATATTCAATGCAAGTCAATAGATACAAATAAAAGTAATTGATTAAGGTGATCTTTACCAATAGTGTTTCAAAGAGGGTGTTGGAGGCATAGAAAGATGTATAATGACTCTTTGTATTGAGTTTGTGTGGCAAAGTTTTGGTAGCGGGGGGGCTACAGGGGTGGCTTCCGTGAGAAGCTGCTAGAAGGTTCCCCTATGTCCAACAGAGCCAGTGCCGCCGGCTCCGAGATGGACCTGCTGATGGCCAAGGCCGAGCCCATCAGCGATGGTGGTAGTGCCTCTGTGATAACATGTTTAAGAAAGAGGAAAAAAAACCTGTGCAACTGCAGCCGGAGAGAGGAGTGAGAATATGTGAGAGACACAACTCTGCAGACACCAAGGTCAGTGAAGAAGGAGGGGGAGGAGGTGCTCCAGGCGCCAGAGCAGAGATTCCCCTGCAGCCCATGGTGAAGACCATGGTGAGGCAGGCTGTCCCCCTGCAGCCCATGGAGGTCCTCGGTGGAGCAGATATCCATCTGCAGCCCATGGAGGACCCCACACTGGAGCAGGTGGATGCTCCTGAGGGAGGCTGTGGCCCCATGGAAAGCCCACGCTGGAGCAAGTTCCTGGCAGGACCCGTGGACCCGTGGAGAAGGAGCCCGCGCTGGAGCAGGTTTGCCGGCAGGACTTGTGACCCCGTGGGGGACCCACGCTGGAGAAGTCTGTTCCTGAAGGACTGCACCCTGTGGAAGGGACCCACACTGGAGCAGTTCGTGAAGAACTGCAGCCCGTGGGAAGGA
>NW_009222551.1:72400-76704 GCF_000690835.1 Fulmarus glacialis
TGGGAGGGACCCCATGCTGGAGCAGGGGAAGAGTGTGAGGAGTCCTCCCCCGAGGAGGAAGGAGCGGCAGAGACAATGTGTGATGAACTGACCACACCCCCCATTCCCCACCCCTGAGCCGCTCGGGGGGAGGAAGGAGAGAAAATCAGGAGTAAAGTTGAGCCCGGGAAGAAGGGAGGGGTGGGGGGGAAGGTGTTTTTAAGATTTGTCTTTATTTCTCATTATCCTACTCTGATTTGATTGGTAATAAATTAAATTAATTTTTTCCCCAAGTCAAGTCTGTTTTGCCTGTGATGGTAATTGCTGAGTGATGTCTCCCTGCCCTTATCCTGACCCACGAGCCTTTCATTGTATTTTCTCTCCCCTGTCCAGCTGAGGAGGTGGAGTGATAGAGCAGCTTTGGTGGGCACCTGGTGTCCAGCCAGGGTCAACCCACCCCACTCTTACCAAGCTCTTACCAAATCAATAGGCAGATGTGACGAAAGATTTTGACCAGTATTGTGTAACAACCTACAATGCGGTGAAATATGTTGGAGCAAAACTCTGGCAGGTAGGAATCACGCTGAACAGCAAGGACAGCTTTTTGTTTTCTGAAATGACTTTTAGACTTACCATTTTAAGAATACAGTATAATTGATCGTATTCGGAGCACTGGGTACTGGCAGCCAGGTACAGGTTAGATCCTCACTTAATTCTTTGTAGCATGCCAACTCATTGTCCCAATCTGCAAGATGAAAACACATGGACTGGAAAAGACCCATCACAGGCAACTGTTTACCTTTAACCGGTGTGAGGTGACCATGAGAAGCAAAACCAAATACAAAACAGGCTATACCCTTTTGTGCGACAAAATAAGAACTGGCTGTGTGCGTCCTTATGCCATGTTTACTCTCAAGGCAAGTAGTTCACTAATCTTTAGAACAAGGGACAGAGACATTTAGAAAGATTAAACCTTATCAGTCCTGATGTTTCCAAGTACATCTAGTCTTCCCACATGAAGATAGAAACGGATAATTTTTCCTTTTTTGATGCCATTACCAGCTGTTATGTACCCAACAACATAGTGCTGAAATGCTTGCTATGGTGTTTCCTGCAGCTTTGGTATCGTTACACCTTCGAACTGTGTTTCTCTCCTACAATAGTGACATCTTGCTTGCTGCTTGCGTCTGCACTTATTTAAAGCTTAAATTGTTAGGGTTTTTTTTTTCCCAGATGAATGAAATATCTTTTATACTTCTGGAAACACTCCTGCATTCTTTGGCACAAAAACTGCAGAAACAAATTGCATACCTTCAAGGAAGCATTACTAGCTTTTGGCCATCTGCTTTGAGGAAAGCTATTGCAAGGTAATCTGCTTGAACCAGATGACAAAATTAGTGTGAACCTCTACCCTAAGAGACCTTAGATTTTTATCTCCCAGTTCTGCTCTGGTTTCACACTGTTCCCATCTGACAGACAATGCCTGCCTTGCCACTGTGTTTCTGGAAGCACTCAATTGTTTGCTGAAACCTGTACAAAGCATTGGCTTCTGGTGGGTTACTCTGGATCTGGGGAGCAAGCCCCTTCCCTGGGGAAGTCGCTGTGACTTGCGAAGCCTGGAGAACCAGGAGCATCTGTCTTGCATGGGAGGGAGGCACTGTTCACCCACAGGATCATAAACCGGAGCTGGCAACAGCTCTGCCTGGAGCAGCTTATCGACTGTTACACACAAATTTATAGTCATTTTTGAAAGTATAGGCCGGAACTGACCGCACGCAACTTTGTGAAACATCTTAGAAATGGATGCCATGCAATTAAGTTGGGGAAAAAAAAGGAGGGAGGGACTGCATTTTAGTGAGTAACAAAAAGGGCCAATGTAATGTTTCCACCATCTCCAAGTGGCAAGAATTACTGTGGAGTTTCTTACAAAGCATTATACACTGCAGCATAGGGCTAATTATCAACAGTAGAACTGATTGACTAGACTCCAGAATTACTCCAAAACTATCAGTCATCTCTGTCTGGAGTTCAAAATAATGCACTATTGCTGGAGAAAAACAATATGCTGCTTATACTACCAGCTTCATAAAGACCACATTATAAAGCAGGAGGAGCATAAGTTTAAGACCTGTGCTTAATTTTTGGAAAGAAAAATACGGGGTTTTTTTTCAACTGAACGTATACATTTTTCAGCTGAAGGGAAATTAAACACTGATGACATTCTTAAAGGAACTCATTTTTAGTCTCTAGTGGTTAAACTTATTTCAGTATTTAAAAAATCTCTTATCAGAAACAGTAGTGATAAAATATGACTGTTCTCCTTTTGTGTCTTACTGTCTGAACTATTAGTTCAGAAGAATCACCCACGATGCCTCAAAGTACCACCCACACTTATAAAAAAAGACCCAGAAATACATTTTTTTTCCTCTTCAGAAAAGTAGATAAGGATTTTAACAGGTACAGGATACTTAATATGATATAAAAATGAATTTTTCCTGGTGAGTATAGTCGCATGTTCTTTTTATCTATTAGTTGCCAACAGGCCTATCAGTCTTGAATAAAAAATGTTTTACTATTTGGTAAGTAAATATGTGTATCTCTGGAGTTGGTGTTACAGGATGGTTATGGTATATATGGTATATACGGTATAAAAGATCAGTCCTCCTCTCTTCCTCATTCAGAGCCATTTCTTCCTACAACCTGAGTTACAGAGTGTCCTCGGTATTCTTTTCATCTTTCAGATGGCAGCTGTATATTTAAGTTAAAGGTTGATATGTACCAAAAAGTGTGACGGGTGAGTATAGCTCAGACTTTAATACCCTCACCTATGACACTTCCTTTCTCCTACTAAAAGAAATGTGCTTTTCTAATAAAGTTATGCTTCATCAGTTCAGGTGTGTGCAGCTTCCTTTTGGGAAGGTGGAGATCAGGTCTTCCTTGTTTCTACAGCAATGTGAATAATTATTGAATTCTTTGCTTTCCTAGTCTGACCACCAAACCAAGTCTTGGCCACCTCACCCACGGACATGGTGCTCTAACAGCTGGGGAAAGCAGCAACTGCTCTCACATTCTTCTCCTCTTTTACTCTGAATGAAGCCTTTCATTTACTTGGTCTTTCTTTTTTGTTGTTGTTGTTTTAAAGCAACACCTGTGAACAAAACCTTTCTGAAGCTGCTGTAACACTTGATGTCAATATGTTTGTAACATACTGCTCCTGAAACAATTTGAAATAACAGTTCTGGAGAGAAAGACAAGAAGGAAACATATTCACTCTTCCACTAAATTTCTACTAACTTCTTCCCCAAATAATTTCTATTAACTGAGAGCCAAGTGGTGACCACAGTGTTGCAGTCCTGTCTCTGCTTATGGAAGAACAGAGGTTGTATTGCTCCTCATGCTCTCGGTCTTACAAAAAACCTCTGGCTTTCTCTATGATATGATGGTATTAGAACAGACAAAGAAAAAATAGTAGATTTTATGTGTGGAAATAGTGTTTTAGCTCAACTAACAGCCCAATGCACCACCCCGGTGGCAATATACTGAAGTTCTATGTTACTTTCTCCAGGTGAACATAATGAATATTCCGCACTTCCGTTTTTTTTCACTTGTCCTGTTTGTGGGTATTGGTGTCCACACGCACATTCAATTTTATCCTAGTGCTTTTTTGTTTTACTGTACTGCTTCTTAAAGAACATGCATATTATTAGTTCTTCCTAGCCCTAGAATAGTACTAGTCCTGTACCACGACTGTGCTCCAAGAGCTATGCAAAGAAAGAAAAATAATTTTCTCTGTTCTAAAGGCATCACAATCCAGTTTCTTCTTAAAAAAAAAAAAAAAAAGCAAGCCTGGTTTTTTCACTCTAGCACTTTTTGGTTTTTTTTCTGTTTATCTGGTGTGCTCAGTATTGCTTTAGTAGAATTTAGTCTGATTGACTAAGGGCAAGGACTAGAAAATTATCCGTGGCTAACTTCAGAAGAACATGGTCCTCCTGACGGTGTCGTATCCAGTGCCACCGTGTGCTCAAAAACCTGCCTCCTCTGCTGTGGCTTTTAGCAAGCAGGATATTTCTGCCTGCAATAAATTCAGTGTGAAGCATATCAGGTGACCACCAGCTGCTGTGTAATAACCTCTGTTGAAATGCGTTGGACGGGTCCTTTTTGCCATTAACGGTAATTTATCAGTTAAACGTAAAGCGTAAGTAGTTGTCACACACAAACATTACAGATTCTATCGCCTTTTGAAACCGTGGCGGCCTGCGCAGGACGAGACGCCAGGCGGGGTTTGTCTCCAGCGCGCCGATGACCTCCACGCAGCCGTAAGTGCT
>NW_009222552.1:0-15579 GCF_000690835.1 Fulmarus glacialis
ATACCTGATGGAAGTAGTGGTGCCCACTGGCAGGAGAAGAGGCAGTGTGCACAAACTGAAATACAAGAAACTCCGTTTAAATTTAAGGGGAAACTTTTTCACTGTAAGAATGATTAATCACTCGAACAGGTTGCCCAGAGAGTTTGTGAAGTCTACATCGTTGGAAATACTCAAAACCTGGCTGGACATAGCCCCGAGGAATTTTTTCTAGTTGACTTGCTTGAGCAGGGGCATTGGACTAGAGATCCAACCTCTAGCTGGAGTAGTACTCCAGAGGTTCCCATGCAGACTCTACAGTTCTGTGATTCTGTGGAGAGAGATGAAGTGGACGACTGGACAATAAGGGTGGGTGAAAAGCTGTTAGGTCTGTCAGGTTCAAAAGGTTATAGTCAGTGGTAGAACATCCAACTGGTTGCTGGTTACAATTGATGTCCCTTAGGGGTCTGTACTAGTACCAGTACTGTTTAGTGTGTTAGTAATGCCATAAATGATGATACGGGGTGCATTCTCTGCAGGTTTATGGATGATACCAAATTGGGGGACATGGATCCTATGCCTAAGGGCAGGGCTGCTATTCAGAGGGATTTGTACAGGGTAGAAAAAGTAGCTGAGAGGAACCACATGTAGTTCAAGAAAAGCAAATGCATAGTCTTGTATCTGGGATGGAATAGCTCCATGCAACAGTGCAGGTTAGTTGGCTAGGGGACCAGTTGGCTAGAAAGCAGCTTTGTTGAAAAGGGCCTGGGTGTCCTGGTAGACAAGAAGTTGGACATAAGACAAAAAAGTGCCCCTATGGAAAGGAATACCAACTGCATTGTGGGCTACATTAGTGTAGCTGGCAGGTCCAGGGCAGTGGCCCTTCCTCTCTATTTGGTTGTGGTGAGACTGCAACTGGAGTGCTGTCTCCAGTTCTGGGCTTCCCAGTACAGGAAAGACATGGACATACTGGAGCAAGTCCAGCAGAGGGCCACCAAGCTGGTTAGAGGCTGGAGCATATGATGGACAAGAGAACTGTGTTTGTTCACCCTTAATAAAAAGAGGCTAAGGGCAAACCTTATTAATGTCTGTAGCTACCTAGGATGGCCTTGGAAGATGGAGCCATTCTTTCTTCAGAGGTGTCCAGTGGAAGGATGGTGGGCATAAGTTACATCCTGGAGAATTCTGACTTGCTGTGTGGGTAGGAGGAGGGGGAATTCACCTCTGGGGTGATAAAATGCTGAAAGAGGTAGCAAAGAGAGGGTGTGGGATCTCAGGCCTTGGAGATGTTCTAGTACTGAACAAATTCTTGTTTGAAAAAACTTCTTTCCTTCTGTTTCTGAAATTAAAAACATTACATTAACATTGAAATAATCAGCAAAGACAATGTTACACTTCCAGAGAGAAGTAAGAGAGTCTGAACAAACATAAATTATTCCTGAATGAAATGCTGCTGTATGTAATTGCTCTCCAGTCAAGACAGTAAGGATGTTGCTTCTGAATGGAATTTACTTCATGGAAATTTCACTTACGCTTGTCTACCGATACGTATATGCGCTTATCCTTAGAAGCGAATGATGACAACCTTTTTTATCAAAACACAAATGTTTTGGTCTTCATAGCTGAGGTGGAGTAAAAGTATACAAAAGTGATGAGCTGAATGACTGTCTGTTGGGAAGCTTTTCTCAGTGTTTATGAGGTCTGAGGCTTGGCTCTTCATATTCTTGATTAATAAGAATGAGGGAGGAACGCCTTGTCAGGAGACTACATAACCGTGTTTCCTCAGTATACCCATTTTCCTTGAATATTCCTACCTACCACCTTTTTCTGACATGATTCTTAAAATAGTGAGAAGGCAGGGTGGTATACTCACTGACTGAGTTCTGTTCTGTTCTTAATCTTCATAGCATTTCATATTATTTTCACTCATACTTTGCTTCCGTTCATGTTTATGCTAAAATGAGAAAAACCATATTTAATATAACCGTTTTCCCAAGCCAGTCTCCTGTTTGCTCCTCTTGCAGGGTCAAAATACCTTAACTGAACAAGCTTTACAATCTCAGCATGAGAAAGCTGTAGAATATGAAACATTTTTTTCTAGATAGCAAGCATAAAAGAATACTTAGAATTGTAAGGAAAACTAAGAGAAAAATATGGGGGGGAAATCTTGTACTGTGCAATTTTAATTTGGAATGAGAAAATAACTGACAGCCATTGCTACTGTTTTATTTCATTATGATAACAGAAGTAATGATTTTTTTTACACCAAATACTATTTGGATTGCGTAAAAAAAGATGGGCTGCATTTTTAAATATAAAAGTCAGTAAAAATATCACCAGCTTCATTTTCAAGACTTCATCGTTGACAAGATACTTAAATAGAAGCAGTTATCATGTACTTTTTTTCTTATGCACTAGATTCTTAGTTACAAAGTGAAAACAGATCACAAAGCGAGCTTTTTGTTGGATTTGAGACAACTTAAGGAAAATATTAAAGTAGGTTCTAAGTATGTCAACTATCTTAAAAATATGGCTTGCAGATGAAGCCTTTTCCTCTTGAGTCTTGCGTAAGAATTTTACTATCTTATTTTTTTATAAGGATGCAAAATAAGCTATTTTCACTTTTTAAAAAATATGGCTTGCAGATGAGACTCCATCTCCTTTCTGAATTCTGCATAAGTATTTTTATTGTTTATTTTAATAAAGAGGCAACCTTTGCAGTAGTACAAAAAACAAATTAATGCAACCCATACGCCTTAGTTTATTTGAAAATTGAGCAGTGACAGCAAACCAAAACACTTATTGTTATTATTATTCAAAATAACGACAAAAGTGTCAGCATGTTTCTGCGCTCATTTTGAAAATATTTATGCATATTCCAAATAGATACTTACTTTGTTGTTGACTTCTTTCATCATCCCAACATGTATTTCACTTCAGTGCACCAACTTGGGCCTCTTCATTAACCTTCTCTATAATTCATCTGAACCTGAGATAGGAAAGAATGTATCTGTAAGCACTGCATACCTTTTCTTTACATTTTGGCTATCCCATGCTGAGGTCTACTAATAGTTGCCAAATAAGATGGTCCTTGTGAGATCTCTGAGGCAGTTCTACTTAATTTCTTGGTGTATACTAGCTGGTCTTTGTACTTAATTTATTCTGGAGAATCTAAGAAGAATATCTCCAGTACATAGTGAATCTACTTAGTATGGTGGATCAGTATTAAACTGTCTCAATATCCTTAATCAACTGTTCTTTTTGGGACTCTTTCTTCTGAAGAAATTTCCCACAGAAATCAGGTCTTTCGTTCTTCACAGCTATAAAAGAAATGATTCTTGAATATTGTAGTAAAGGTTTTATTCTTATTTCTTCTAATTGGAGGGGTTGTGGGGGCGGGGGGGAAAGAAATTGGAGACCTACTGTAAATATCTTTATAGTCACTTGGAAACTAATTAATTCAGAATGGTGGCTGCAGCTGCTATGACTTCTTATCCCGATTGATGCTTTTGTGTGTAAAATCTTATTTCCCCCATGGTTGCCTCCTGCTTACAAAAAAAATATATGAAGTCTGTTCTGGGAATGTAATACTAATGTAAATATGACTTCAGTGCTGGACAGGCTCATTGCACTTTTATTAAAGAATGGATTTAGTGAACACATGGATGAATAGGATGAGGCAGAATAATTGTACCGTTAGGAGATGAAAGACATGCCTTGCAAATCAGTGGGCGTTCTTTGAAGGAATAAATACATACAATGGCTGTTGCTGGTTGAGTCTGTATATTGTTTTAAATTTCCAAAAAGCCATTGTCCAGCTTTCACCAAAGCCTCTGGTGTGTTTTTGTGGTTTTGGTTTTTTTTTTTAAAAAAAAAGCTATTCATGGATATGAGTTTTCTTCTTTAGTCACAGAGTTAAGCATAATAAGTGGAAGAGAGGAATAGATCATTAGCTTTCATAGTGTTGGAAAGCTAACAGTGGAGTTCTGTGGAGCTCAGTGCTGGAAATGATTCAGAAAAACAGAATGAATGACACAGCTTAATGATCCAAAATTTCAGGATAGTGAAGATATTAACACTAAGACACTGCAGAGTAATATTACAAAACTGATTAACTGGGCAGTAAAATGACTAAAGAAATTCAATAGTAATAGATACAAATGCATGTGGTGGTGGTGAGAATTACATTTCCAATAGTTCATTCTCACTGGATCGAAATTGGCTATTACCAGTGAGAAGGTGGATATTGGAGTTACTATAGATACCTGTGTGAAAATGCTATATTAGGTGTCTTCAGACAGAAGACAGTCTGTTCCTATTTAAATCAATTGTTTTACGATATACTGCGTAAGTTATCTTAGTGTATTTTAAAAAAAAATAAATAAAACTAGTAAAAACATAAAGAAAAGTGTCAAGGATGATCAGGGATATGGCACAGCATCTACAGAAGTGTAACAAAATTGGAATAGGATTCCTCAGGATACAAGGTGAACTACTGATGTCGGAGGTTTACACAATTCATGTATTTGTTCTGGATAGTTCTTTTGCACTTTGTATACCAACATTTTGCTCAGGAGCTTCTAGCAGCCAATTTGGAAATCTGCAGGTACTGGAAAAAATTGTATTTTTCATGTTTTGTTGCCAGATCTCTTCTTTCCACCTTTACCCCTCACCTTGAGCAAAGGAGATAGCAGGTTTGTCTTGCTCAAGTTTCAAGATCTCTAGGAAAGGACAAAAAGTAATTTATTTTCTTCCCCATGGCGCTTTAAGAAAAGACTGGAGGAGGAGTAGTTTTCCTGGAGAAAGTGCATACTGGGAAAGAGAATGGAAAAAGGAAATTCTTTTTTTCTCCATTGTGTCTAATCTTTGAACTCTTTTCCTTTTATGCCCTCTGGAAGCAGACGAAGGGGCTCTGTATGTGGCTCTGTGTATTCACACTCTTCTACCTCTTTCTGCAGCTCTCCGGGTTCTTCTATCCTTCATTATTCATTTCTGTTTCCGTATCTATTTCAAACCAGAATCTAGCAGGTGGGGATTATTAGCTGGATTGCACCTATTTGTCAGTCACTGTCTCCATTGGGAATGTTGTGAGAATATAGCACATCCTTTTCCTGGCTGCTTTGGTGGCAGTCTTGCTGGCTGAAGCTCCTGCTGGGAGGAAAGAGGCTAAACTGAGAAAGAGGCGGTTTTCTGTTAGTTGTGCATAGCGTCCCCTTCTGGCAGGTAATGCTGTTTTTCCTTATTTTTACAAAAACAGTTCATCTGGCAGCCAGTGATACTGGCAACGGTTGTGAATACCAGGGATAGTAATTCAAAACCAAAGATAGTTCCAGCCAACACAGGACTGCTTGGAAATATGTTAACCCTGAAATTGCATGTGGTTGTTATTTTAATATTAGAAAAGCAGTGTGGAACAAATTGCCAGTACAGAGTGAAATTACAGATTGTACCACTCCAAGTGAACATTGACATTCAGAACTAAAAGACCTTTGAAGAAAAAAGAATATTCAAATAATGATAATTTTGGCATCATCATGCTTGCTGTACTGAATAATCCAGTGAGACTGTTTTTTCCTTTTTTGTAGCTTTTCTTTTGAATGCTTGTAATTGTAGTTTACTTTCATAATACCTTCTACTTCTAAAATTTTCATAAGATTACAGACTTGCTAACTTTTTTGTATCATATGGTGAAAACAGTGACTGTTGCTCACTGACTGTGGCTACTGAATCAGATGGGAACCTCCAAAATTAAACAATTCATTTAATCTAATCTAATTGACTAAATAAAATGCCAAGTTCACAGTGTTCATCTCGGTAGACTGATGTAATTGCTGGCATTTGACTTGCATACCTCTTGAAATATTAAATTAGTTTATAAACGTGGCAGAAAAGAGCAGCCTATACTTGCCAAATAAAGTTTGAGTATTTTACAACAGCTTAAACAAACTAGCCATGTTAACTCTTCTTTTGGGGAGTTGTTTCTTCATTTTGTTTTGTTACTAAACTGCATGAAAAAGTAGTCTTTGCCTAAGCTTGTGCTCTGCTTTTAAGAAAGCTTGTACAGCATAACAGAATAAAGATATTTAGGTAGAGGAAGTTAACCATTTGGACAAGACTATATTTATAGGAATATTGTTTAGTTTTGTTTGATGAGTATTTTAATAACTTTAATTTTCCAGAGAACAACAAAACCAGAAAACTATAAAATTTTTCAGTGTGAAATTTAGTAGATGAAAAGTCACAGGTTGACATTGAATTTCACTTGGATCTAAACTGAGACAGCAATACTGTAGACATTTAGTAATGTTTAAAATTGGTGCCAGCAAAAACCTGACACCAGTATAGTTTACAAAAAGAACAACTGCTAGACAAGTTCCACTTGAAATACATTCTTGCATTCCCAATAATTAACTGTAATTTTGGAGTGCTCTTTTTTTATCAGGTTAGTAATAGTTAATTCCCATCAAAATTAAATGCCATATATTCATCTAAAGTGAGACGGCTGTACAGCTTTTGATTTTTTGAGAAGTTCTATTCTGATAATTTCCTCTAGTGACTTCTTTGGTTTTGTTATTTTAAAATGAGAATTAAGTTTTACTATTTTTTCCTGCCCAAGTTGTTATTAATCCAACACAGCTGAAAATTAATGATTTCAAGGAAGATTATTTTTTATTTTGAGAAGTCATGTATTAAAATAAAAGACAAGTTAAAACAACATTAAATTCTGTAAAGCTTTTGAGAATGTAAGACAATCGATGAAACATGCAAAGTCATTAAAAAATGTATGAAATTTTTTTAGTGTATACTTTAAGAAAATTAGCAACTGTAGAACCCTTTCTTTTTATGCTTTCCTTCCTCTTTGTAATACAGAATCTAGATATTTGATAAGTGAAAAATACTATAATTACTGTAGGACATAATAATAATCTTAAACCCTAATGATACAGGGGAATGTATTTAAATTATAATTCACTTAATTTGTCTGCAATTAGAGAGAAAATATCTTCATTTCTACCGGATAAAACCTCTGGTTCCAGTATGTGATGATACAGAATCAAGTCATCCAGTCAGGTTGCCGGGAAAAGCTTTGTTGGCTAGACTGGTGGAACAAAAAAAGATCTATGGAATCTTTTTTTGTTGTGGTTTTGCTTTCCTGTAGTTGTCTGTTCTTTATGACACAGGTATTTACTGTAAAACTTAACTTCTATGGAAAGCTAAATCTGTACATCCGCATACTTTGAACTTTTATCAGACTTACTACGTTGGCTGCAAGCTTATAAAAAGTTTAACTTCTTTTATTAAACTCATTTATTAAAAGAAGATGTCATTCCTGAAAATGTGTGAACTTCTGAAATAGTATTTATTCAAACAATATTAATAAATATTTGTAAGACTGATAGTATGAAAACAGTTAATAGTGAGACGTTCCCACAACATGCAGAGCATTGCTAATTGGAAAGACATTCCTACCCCCATTGTAATGTGACACGTCATTTTCACTTAGAAAAAAGAATACATTAGTAATATGCTGATTTATTTGTCTTGTTTATGTTAATTTGGAGCGCACTTTGCCTCAACACACAGTCTTTACTTTGTCAGTATATTACATTATACTAGATTGAAAGGATTGGGAATCCATCTTCACAAACACATTCACCCTACAGTGTTTAATTATTGTCTTTAATGATCTGTGTTAGCACCCAGTAGAGTACTGTGTATTTTTATAAGCTTTACATGTTTGTACCACTTAGATTTTGTGTCCATCTGTAGTTTAAATAGCAATGAGGTGCCAGTGAGTCACCAAAGAAACCATGACAGTAGCTCACAAATAGACTTCCTCACTTTATCTGAAGGGTGCAGGCTGTGGCGTAAATATGCACAAACATTGAAAATCCTGAGTGTTGCCTTGCCAGGAAGAACGGTGAGTCAAGCTGAGCAAGGCAGAGAAATCTTTAACCTTTGTGTGAGTAGATTAAGAATATCTTGTCTTTCATTTCCTTACCTAGGCATTTAATAAATGTTTCTCTGTCTGTTTCGAGTACTACAAATAAATGCTTTTAATTCCATGTTATTTAAATCTAGCATGAACTGAGTGTGGCTAGGGAGGCATAGCAAGGCCCTTCTCTGTGTAACGTGGGGGGATTCTGTAAACTGGGGGAGCTGAAATGCTGAAGTTTTCCCAGCACATCTCCTGCCCTGAGCCCCAAGTGTGGTTCGCCCAAGAACCCCTAGAATGAATCCCCACTTCAGCCAGTGGGTAAGCTGACACTTCTAGGATTGGTGGGTGCAGGTTTTTTCCAAATGACTCTTTAAAAAAAATGTCAGGAAAGCTTTTAGCACAGAGATATTTAGATACTTAATTGACTCATGAAGGGCAATAATATTCTGAACAAGTGAGTTGGCAGTCTGTATACCTTCTTAATTTTCTGGGCATCAATCAAATTCAGATCTGTGACAGGGATGGCCCTTACAGCACCATCCTAGACTCCTTGTGAATCAGTCCACCTCTAATGAGACTGTAACCGGCCCTCATTGGATTCTCACCTGGGGGTTGAAAACCTCAGTCCCCCTCAGCAGTAATTTGAAACTCTTGGTAACTGTGGCATAATGCTTTCACATCCACAGATGTGAAGCATTATGTGAATTGTCTGTTTGCAGTCTGCTGCAACAGAAGGCAATGGCAGGTCTTTTTAGAATTGAAATTCTGAAATGCTGTGTTGAATTCCTGATGAAAAAAAACTGGTTTTTACTTGCCACGCTTTCAGACTGTGCTGTATTGCAATATATGGGTGCGAAGACCAGAGATTTCTAGGGGATGCTAGCAACAGAATTTTTAGTATCAAAATAATGCTATTATATCCATTTAAATTAATGTATTAGCTTATATTTTTGTTAATTAGGAATGAAACATTTTAATGATTATCCAATCTGTTTCTTAGCACCAAGTAAAATAAATGGTGCGGTTGCATCATTCAGGCATTCTCATGTTGTCATTTGGCCAGAGGAGATAAATGGGTTTTTGGGATTACTTGTCACAGTCAACAAAGCAGGAAATCATTAAAACAAAAGTCTGAGTCTTTAGGTGTCAAAAGGTTTACTGCAGAAGGTGCAGTCACAAACAAGTAGCAAATACAGTGTTCTGAGTTTACCTAACATCAGGTTGCAGTTAGGGAAATTTGAGACAAATCAGTAGACCTCTCTGGAAGGATTTTATGTAATTTAAAGGTGATGGATAAAGATGAGAGTGATCTGGATTGCCTGGATTCCATTGAGGAAAAAAGTAAAGCCAAATGGAAAATTAAATTTCCAGGAGTAAGGAAGGCTATGGGCTCTTTGTCTAGAATGAGAGTTCTTTTCTTCTGTATGATATTACCAAGACAGATACTGCATCCCATTTTATTCCAGTTTTAAAAATCGTAGTTAAAAAATCAGAGCAAATGCAGAAAAGACTTACAGAGGTTACATACAGACAAATTTTCATTCTGTGGTAGATGAAGTTCAGGACATTTAATTACTCAAAAGAAGCCTTGAGAGGTGACTTGGTAATAGTTTGTAAGTACTGGCAGGAGGGCAGCCAGCTATTCGAAAGCGGTTAATTTTGTCTGTTGGTACAATTACGTAGTGATTTTGTAATAAAGCAGATATTTCAGTGATCTGAGATACAGCTGATCTGTTTAATAAACTTATTAATAAGCTTAAGACACACTTAGGTAGACAATATCAGATTTTTACTTACTAGTTTAAATTTTCTGTCCTACTGCTCTGTTCATTAATTTTATCTAAATTCCCCTCCTGGCAATACCATTCATCTTGGTTTCACATCTCGTAAAATGGGGGCTTGGGGAGATATAGTGTGGGGGGTGGATTTATTTTATTTTTTTACACAGGCAGAGTTTGTTATGGTGGTCCACTAATGAGACTTGCATCTGTAGAAATTCTCGTGTGTGTGTGTATATATATATACACACACACACATATATTTGGATCACAATTACTGACAAAGGATTTGGATTTGTAAACTGTCAGGGGAAAAAAGTGTCGCTTTTTCTTCATAATCAGTTTGGTATAACTAATTAGAGTACCGCATTTCTTGAAAACAGGCCTTCAGAGCTGAAACAAACCTTGTACCCTTATCATGGATTTAGTTTCTTTTTGAAAAGCGTATAAACTTTCAGGTGAACCATGGCTGATTTATTTCACTACTTTGACGATATCCTGCTTGTAAGTGCATGATCCCATTTTTGTGTACTTTCACAATGGTAGTATGTACACTAAGAGTCAAAGACTACTTTTGCTCTGAATGATTAAAACATTGAACTTTTACAGACTTAGGGGAACAAATTGGTTATGACAGAAAGCCATGCAGCAATTAAATTATAGAAAAAAGAAGCTGAAGACCTGTTTTGAAATGAGGTTTGGTTTTTTTTTCCTATCCCTTTCTCCTCACTGAGGAACCTAGAAAAATGACAGAAAACAGCAAAATGAGACTGAATGCTGTGGAAAAATATAAGAAACTTTGCGAGAAAGTAGTCTCAAACACCTGTTCAAGAGTAAAAATTATGATAATGTTTTAAAAGATGCAAGTGCAGTAATGGGTAACAAACTATAGTTGAGATTTCACCAGAAATATTTGATTTTTGGTATGGGTGTTCTGTTATCTACTTGTATATACCCTGATTCTATAACTTATTTTTTATAGAAATGCCTCCATTTTAAGACAACAATCATCTTATAAAGATGGGGTGTATGGAGTGATTTCATAAGGAAAGGCTTAACACTCATACAGCTAAGAAAATGTGAAAAAACAATGAGGAAAATGAATTAATTGCATGATAAAGGTAAAAGGAAAATACTAGTCAAAACAAAACTGAAATTGGTAGTTTTTAATAGTGTGAGGGCTCCTAAATTGCTTCCACAGGCCACTACTGGCAAACCTTTTTTTCTGAGTCATCTAAAACTGCCTTAGACAGCATAGCTGGGAATATATTTTATGTGGATAATCTTGCATTTCTGAGATGTGTCAAAGCCTCATCCGAGAGGGGTTTTTTGTGTCTTTCCTGTCTTCTGAAGGCTATTCGATAAATTACATTTCCACACCCGTTAAGTTAGAAACTGTATCTTCCTCAGTATCGCTTGGATAAAGTGTCATCTGAGCAACTACAATCAATATCGGCATGAAATCGCATTTTCAAATGCCATTTATGCTTGACATACTTCTGTTCAATATAGTCTTGCCTTTCTGTGTAAGACAGTTACGGTTTATTTAAATAAGTTCATCATTTATAAAAAAACCAAAAAAACCAAACTTTGCTGTTCTAAGTTTCTGTCAGCAGTGGGGTGAGCTGCCTCTGGTACTGGGACTCGCTTCGGAGCTGCATGGCTGCCCCACAGCTAGCCCCGCTGCGTGCCGCCATATCCCCTTCTGTGCCCCAGCGCTCCCTTTTCCCAGCCCAGGCCACTCTTTGCCCACACATAGTTAATTTTTCCCCAAATTTGTATTTCAGTGTGACTTTATAGGCGGTCTAGGCTTCGTCTGCTATTACTAGTATGGTTACCTTGGTACTGTCAGCCTTGCAAGATGTCCCCCCCCAAAAGCTGCCCCGTACTCCACCTTTCCGTGGAGCTTGTCTGTTTTTCACGTAACTCTCCTTTAATGATCTGTAAAATCCAGCCGCCCTGTCAGCTTCTCGCATTATCTGTCACATCCAGCAGTTTTCTTATGTCATGTCCAGTAGTTGTTCACATCCTGTTTATTCAGCTTAATGTCAGGCCAAGGCCCAGTCATCTGCCTGCAGCCGCGATGAGGTCCAACTGGCTGACGGGTCTGTGCGCCTGACGTCCGCCCGCCAGAGCGCAGAGCAGCTGCTTGAGCGGCGAATGTCTGGAGAAGCCTCAGTCTGCTCATTGTGAAAATCGTTGAAAAATTGTGCAAATCCCAGCTCTGAGTGTCAGGCTGGTCCTGCTGCTGCCGCTCTTCACCACCTCCTTCCAGTCTCATCTTGGTTGCTCCTGTGGCAGTTGTTGGCTCAGCTCAGGCACCAGGACAAAGAGAGCTACACCGGTGCACTTTGTGTTGTGTACGTCAGCCTGCAGAGAGTCTTCCCATGCTCACTTCCCTGTTTCGTAAAGGGTTTCGTGACAGAAGTTGAGATAGGGGTGCAGAGTGTAATTAAAACAAAACCATCTGTTCCCCTTGTTGCTTACTACCCATTATCCATCAGTGTGACAGCATTTGCCAGCTAGGGCACTGGTGCCATCGATGCTAGCAGTGTACCTGAAAGTCAGTAGCTCTTGTATTGTAGTCTCTTTTCCAGAAGAGAAAACATGGTCAACATGCAGGGGAGAATGGTCTGTTGATCCCAACAGTTGTTTTTCATCATCTCTCAAGAGGCAGTGAGCAGAACGCCTTATTTTTAAGGCTTTTTTTTTAGGTATTTGGTGGTTGTTCAAAATGTTTGTGAGAGATGATTTTCAGGGAGAGAAGGAGTGTATGTGTGTTGGTTGGTAGGGGGCTTTTTGTGCATTTACCTAATCTGGGATTATTATGGACTGGATACTTCATAAAGTAGCATACATAACTGATTCCCTCTTAACTTTTGTATTCCCTCTTCACTTGGAACATAACACCTCATTAATCTTGGAAGTTTACTGGCACAGGGTGTTATGATACCAAGCCTTAACATGATTTTAGAAAACAGCTATAATCTGAGGCTTTGTGGAAGGTGATGAGAGCATTCTTCATTATGAGCCCCCAGCAGTGGACCTTTTCAATGCTAAGGGGATAATAAGTGAAGGGGAAAGGGGTGAACAAAAACACAGAGAGGAACAGAGGTGGTGGATAAGGGATAACAGAGACAGTGACAAAGACAAAAAGTCTCCAGTCACTAAGTAACGGGCCATTAAGAAAGTACTGGTACTGCTTTGGGGAAGGCCAGCCTGGACTTTGGAACTGATAAGAAGGGGAAGCAAGATGAACATGAGGATTTTGGGATATGAGAGGACCTGTGGACTCTGCGAAGCTTACTAAACAATGTTTAGGGGGCATAGGTGGGAGCGGGTATGGGAGGGGCCAGTCCCAACCAGTGCCAGTCAGTACACTTGTCTGACCAAGCCCTGTGTCTGATCACCAGTCTGTCATCTTTTTATAAATCTTTTCTTAACTTTCTGTGTATATCCTGTTTGTGCGAGTGCTGTAAGGACTAGGTGCCAGCTACTGGGGGACTGGCATGAATGGATACGAGACTAGCAGCTGGAGTCAGAGCAGGGGTGTAGGTGCCCCGAGCCTGTGGTGTCAGCAGCAGGAGCGGGTGAGGGTCTTGGCTCCAGCCTCAGGAGCAGGAGTAGCACATGTCCCAGCCGGGAGGACGCGGACGGTATGTGTCCTGGGCGCAGCTACAGGTGAGACTGGGTGAGTCAAGCAAGTGAGGCTCTTGGCACAGCATCTGGACTGGGACTGCAGGTTGCAGTCTGGTGCCTGCTGCTGATGGGTGCAGGTAGAATGTCTGTATTTTCATGTGGTTTGACCCCACGTGTGTCTCTTTGGTATGTGTAATTCACTAGCAAACTTCAAGTTGGACTAGCAATGAGAGAGAGGTGCTGGGTCTGGGTAGGGGTATCAGGTAGGTAGAGGGCCCATGCTGGTGTTTAGGCGGACCTGTGGGCATGGGGTGCCTGTAAGATAAGAGTACCTGTAAGACAAGAGTGTGAGTGCATGCATCTGCTAGTGACTTGCTGCCAGCCAGCAAGTAGGAGGCCCATGATGAGATGGATAAAAGGACTCTGGACCCAGGCAGGGGGTATTAGATAGACAGAGGGATATGCTGGGCTGATATTTGAGAGATCCATGAATGTGCATGTGCTCGTGAATCTGAAGGGGATGAGAGGGGGCGTACTCGCAATAGTGAGCTTCAATCCTGACCAGGTGAAAAGGAGGAAGAGGTCTTGGCTGGCTGTACTTCAGTTCATGCGAGTCCTGGCAGTGTTACATGTGGGTGCTGTTGAAGGCCTCGTCTGTGGCAGCTAGCTGCATAGCTGAGCTTCACTACTGGTTGAACCTGCCGATGAGGAAGCAACTGCCACATCTATGGATCTGGGGTGGAGACCCCCAGGCCTCTGGATGCACTGGGCTGGGCTCCAGCAACAGGGCAGGAGAAATCCCTGGACTGGTCCCAGAGATGCTGGAGGTTGCAGCCATTTATAACATCCCTTAACATAATTGGTGAAAAAAGATTTCATAATAGGTATTCAATACAAAGGTTCTCTTTGTGAGTCAGGAGTTCTTGAGCTACGTGCATCTCAAAGTTAAGAAAACTGTGCTGAGAAAAATACCACTATATCCGTTTTCTATTTTCTTGTCTGCTGCTGACCATTAACAAGACACAGAAGAAAGATCTATTTATTCCAATACCTTGATTTCCATGGCTGCTTTTACAAAACCAGGGTGCTGCTGAAGATTATATAAGTCAAAAATGTGTGTTTTGCCTTAAATCTAAAAGAAGTGGAGATGCTTTAGAATTTGGGGGTTTAAGCCTTATCAGGAGTTTCTTGGCCTCATTCTGTATACTAAGCATTTCAGTGAAACTCCATTCATGACTTTACATTCCAAACCGTAGTTCTTTCTCCATTATTATGCATGATTCTGCAATGTTAAGGGAATTCTGCAATATTGTCATATAAAAATTAAACCTTTGACATTCTAGTGTAGAGATTGCTGAAGTTTACCTGCCTCCCCTCTGAACCAGGTTGCTGCGTTTAAATCCTAAAGAGACAGGAAATAGGCAGTTTTATTTGGGATGAAGATCATGTAAGTTGTCTTTTTTTTAATAAAGGAACAGCTTGATTTAATGAATAGTATTGGGTTCCAGAGCTTCATTCATAGCCCCCAACCAACTATGTGACAGTAAGCATGTCACTTAACCACCGTGTCCTACTTTCACCATCTGTAAAATGCTTTGGAAAGTCATGGAAAACTGAATCATAGGTCTTTTCCATCTCTAGAGTCTATTAGGTCATCCAACTGTCCATCTGCCAGTAGAAGATTGTTTCCTATATCCACCAGTGTTTTTCCAGTCTGGATTCTGTCCTCCCAAATGACTGGGCTTCCACCAGTACCTTTGGGAGATGATTTTGCAGACTTCTAGACCTCATTGTCAGGAAGCTTTTCTGACATTGACGAAAAGAGGTTTGGGGGTTTGTTTTTTTTTTGTTAATTTAATTTCGTTCTGTTACTTTATTCCCATTATTATATGCTTCCTTATAGTTTTAACACATATGCAATTTACACCACACCTTAAAAATCTAGGTAAGATGCAAACTCTCTGTAAGGTATCTAACAGATAGAAGGAAGGACAACATAAGATTTTGAAACGCAAGGTACGACCCTCTATAAGAAAGTAAGCTACTTGGTTCTTCCAAGAAATTACATCTAAGGAAGTGTGCAGACTGCTCCAGAATTAGGACAGAAACAGGGTAGAGTATGGAAACTTAACAATGGAGCAGGATGTTAAATGAAAGTGTTGGAATACTTATCAAGGATGATTAAGTAGGGAAAAAGAGAGAAAGGAACAAGTATAATTTAGTTGTTGAACGTGAAAGTCTTTCCCT
>NW_009222552.1:15610-40528 GCF_000690835.1 Fulmarus glacialis
TTTTTTTTTCTAGACATTTGTAAATTATAATAATCTCCCATAATTTGATTTGCATTTGAATCTTTGCTAATACATTAATTATTCTGAGCCAATAGTTACAGTAGTTGCTTTTAACGGTTTTCAGTTAGCATCTTTCTTGTCCAGATCTGAGCATAATGTTAACTACAGCATGTTTGTGCAGCCCAAACACCTGGACATGTCTTATTTTCTCAAACCAATACTTTGCATGGGCACTTCCAATTCAGGTTTTCTTCTTCTTTATTGACCACAAATGTTGCAAAACTACTGTATTTTATATTGAAGTCATCTACTTTCCTGGAGTTTTAGAAATTCAGCAAACAGATAATTTTCTTCAGGTGTTGAAGCCACCAGGATTGCGACATAGACTAGGTCTAGATGAAAGCTATCAGAATAACTAGGTTTCTTTGTACAAAGTTTTTCATTTTTCAGAACTATGAATGTGTGGAAGTTATTTGGGCTCTGCATAACAGTAGTTAAACTGCTTTTAAAATGGCCATCTGGCAAACAACTGGTGTGTAACATGATTTATTTGACGCGGTGCCCTAGGAGGAAGAAGCCAGTATTCAGTGCATTCAATTTATAAGGTTAATAGGGCATTTTGTAATACAGCATGTATAAAGTATGTATTTCAAAATAACGAGAAATCTGTCATGGGGGCATGTTTCATAAAATATTCAACTTTTAACAAAATCCACTTGTCCAGGATTTTCATTCCCCTCTTTCAGCTGCCAATGGAAATGCTTAAGTCGAGGAATGAAAACTGCATGTGTAGTCAGTCTCTTCAGAAAAGAGAATTTTACTTTTTTTCTTCTTAACTTCATTTTCATTGTCTTAAACTTATATATTCACATGTTGATAAGTTGTGATGTAACTTCAGAGTCTAAGGTAAATGAGGCATTTCAGACTTTCCATTTATTTGTATCACAAGAATACAGGCAATTTCAACATTTCTGTAAATAAAATCACCCTTCTGCATACTTTGCTGTTGAAAATCTCTATTGCCTTCATAGTAGTAAATGCAGTCAGATTAGGTGTAAGTAATGTTTTGGAAGTCAGTAAATGTAGTATTCACATACACACAAAAAAACCCTCTATATAACCAACTGATTTTCTTCCTTTAAGAGATCGTGGGAGATGCCATGAAGTTAGAATGTTTATGAGGAAGGTGAACCTTAGAAAGATTTCGTAAAGTCTCATCATAAGAAGAATAAATATATCTTTCATCCACAGGAAGTAAAGCCAGATGAAGTTACCAGACTTGCTCTTAGGACAGAAGTTAATTTTGAAAGTGTCTGCAGAAAGGTAAGGTTTGTTGTTTTTTGTTTTCTTTCCCCTGCTTCTGTGAGTGTGAGAGCACTCCTTAGGAAAAGGTGCATATATGGGTGGAAGTACATGCATTTTACAGTGTTCTGTATGTTATATTGCATCTTCATTAGAGATCCTACTTCCTTTTCTAAGGAAATTTATCCACTAGGACATATCTACAAAAAATTGTATAGCTGTTTAGTACAAGTGGCTTGTCATCTAGGCTGGTGGGCTAATCCCTAGTAAGTGGAATAGAATACCAGGAAGCGTAGTAATGGTTTTTGAGTCTTTATAAATAGATTTGTTTTTGTTTATATAGTACATGTATATGGTTCAGTTAGTGTAAATAATCTAAGCTTTCAACAACATTTGGAAAAAGGCTCTAAATACTTTTAGGTGCAGAGAGAAGTTTCCACATGTGAACAAAAAGGGACAAACATTAGCCTGAAATAAAGGTGGAATTTTAACACCCCTGTGGCTCATTAATTTCAGTGCAGTGTTTCTCCTGAAGCCCACTGATGGTACATTATTAACTGTCTAACTAGTGATGTCTCTAAGAGATTAAATGAAGACATACAAGTGGAAAGATGCTTGTTGAAATAAGCAGCTGAGGTTGAGAGCAGACAGGATGCTCTAAAAGAGGAGTGAAGAAGAGCAGAAATAAGTACTGTTTTAAGCGATGTGCTGCAGAAGTGATGCCAGAAAGCAATTCTGAATCAAAAAATATCAATACATGAAGTGGTATATTTTCCTCCATATTATCCTAAATTCTTATGGGTGGTCCACTGAGGGAGTGTGAAATCTGAAATGTTCATAGTCCACAGGCTAAGTTTTAATGTAGAACTGGGTCATTTCCTCCTATAATAGCATCATTAGTTTGTAACATAACTATGCTGTTGCAAAGCACAGTCATGTGTGATGTAATTCAGCTATTAGCATAGCATGCAGCAGGATTTCCATGCTTCATGTGAGCAAAATCAAGTTTATAGGAAAATATCATAGGAATTCGGTATTTCTGGAGCAGTGTTTGGATGGAAGCATCTTACTGCTTTTCCTTTTCTTAATGATAGAAGAGAGTAAGGAAAAGGTCACATACTGACATGGAGCTAAAAAGCAGTATTATTCTTTTAAATTTATTTGACCAAGATTTTCCAGTCTGAAGGTGAGCTAAACAGAAACTGGTTACTGTAATGTTAGAAATGGTGCAGAAGTGAAGATTCTGGATGTGTGAGGACACATGGAGAGGGATTTCATGCTTGAGGAGGGATGATAAATTCAAACAGTAAGACATTTTGTCACTTCCTGTAGGATATTCTTCTGCCAAGAATTCAAATGCATGAGGCTTATGCTGGTTGCATGAAGTATAGGAGCCCCAAAATGAAATAATTGATGCTATTGTTTTAAAGGAGTTTACAGGTTTACAGTTGGAATTTTATTTTCTAAGAGCACAATTTTATTGCCGAGAATACAGAAGGAACATTATTAATCTTGCTAGTTTATTTTGTCCCATTATTTTTGATGTGTCCATGGTCATGGCTGACTGTATGCTTTCCATATTTACTTAAAATAGACTTTCATTTAGCTGGAATCCTTGAAAACAGATAATACAGGTATCTTCATGGAATTGTTTTGGGTTTTGGAACTGTTGTTTCTACCACTTTCTGCTGCTGGTCCTGTTTTTCAGTGGTATGAAAGTCTGTTAATCTCACACCTTGTAGGAATGGGTCTCATGTTTCAAATCAAGTTTATGGATGGGTGCTGTTGCTTTTTTAAACCCATAGAGGGTTTTTAACCTCACTGCAGTAGAAGAACATGTAGGTTTAATTATTACAGTACTGTTGACAAGTGGTGGCTAAGCCATCATAACTTTATTGCTTGGTATTGGTTGGCCATAGAATATCCCCAACTAAAGAAAGCATCCCCTCTGTGCTTTAACAAAAGTTAATTTTCCAATAAATTATTTCTTCTTTTCCCACAGTTACTTATTAAATACACAATAAAAAAAAAAATCATTGATTTTCTATCCCTAGCAATATTCTGTAGGTCACATGAAATGCAGACCACGCTGTTTACCTTTTCATTAACTTGAGTTTCAAAATATTTGAAGGAAAACATCCTGTGGCTGTTTTCATTTTCAGAATAGGTTTGTTTTCATTGATAAAAGGCAGTCTGCTTTTAATTCACTGTGGAATGCTGAATATTAGTTTTGCATAGTGGACATGTAGTCAAGATAATTTGTTTAATTCCTTCTGCCCACTGAGATTTTATGTTCCATTACAATGTTTCCCCATATATTTTTTCAGAATAAGATAAGCATACTTTTCTATTTAAAAAGAGTTTGCATAGATTTCGGTGAAATTGTGCTGTGTTTAGCAAGTGGCACTCTAACTTGAGTTCTTATGATTTAGCTGTCAGTATTGCTATACTGGTGGTTGCTAATAAGCAAGTCAGATTTATGATAGCAGAGCAAGTGAGTTGGCAAGAGTCACCAGCCACATCATACAAGACTTCTTCCTCTTCTAATTTATAAAAATATTATAGGGCTTACCACGTTACTGTAAGACAAGAAGCAGTAGGTGAACGGTTCTTTGTGCACCTCTGCTGAAATATTTTTAATCCATTTTAATATTGGAGCTGCAGCTGGCACCCTTGCTATCAACAGGTGATAAATTGTATTGTAAAAATTGTAATGAATGTTGCCATGCAACTTTAACTAGCCTCTATATTGTTGGTGCTTAGCTACAGCTGTTGAAAAATGGAACCTGTATTTTGTAGGTGTTGACTAAGTTTTTGAGCACTTTCTGTACACAGTTGTGTACTGTCAGCAACAAATATATTTGCCAGCCATTAATAAAATTTTAAAAAGTGGCAGATCTGTTGTCTAATGTTCTTTTAAACTGGTATTTCCAGCTGTGATTGTATTTTGAAGTGTTCCTTACAGCATATGTACCTGAACTGTTACAGAAAGCTTGGTTCATTAGTGTTGTGCTCTCGCACACCAAAGTTATAAATCAGAAGCTAATCCTAAAAATGCTGTTCATTACAAGCAAGAAACTGACTTGGGAACTGACAAAGGTCCTAACTGTTATCTTCAACTTATTGCTTACATATGTTTAAATTAACTTAGATAGGTTAAGATAGGCTGGATAGATAGGTTAATATGTATTAGTATTTTTCCGGTATTAAAGAAATTATATGTATCATCTGTACTGTTTCTCCAGAAAAGGGGAACATTGGTCCACCTGTGAACACCATCATAACTGCAGTTGGTTTTGTTGCCTTTGCACTAGTGCTAACAGATACTGACTCACTCATTGTAGCATCTCATTAATTTTTCTTCCAATAAGTCTTTGGTATATAGGACATGAGGAAAAAAAATGTGTTTTAAACACTGAGAATGACAGAATTCTGCTCCAGCATAATGGAACTCTCTACTACAAGCAATGATCTGGAGTGCCATCTTGCCTTAAGTCAAAATACTTCTTATTTTTTCTAAATAATAAAGTCTATGTGCTTCAAAAGTCAGTGAGTTTCAGACTGGGGGGGCGGGGATTGAAACTGAAACTACAAAGAACTATCGTGTCTTATTTTGAGTGAATGAATAGAGTACCACTATACATTATTGTCAGAGCTTGAATTGAGTACATGCTTCTGACTTGCAGAAATACCAACAAATATTCGCAGATGATGAATATATCCTCTGTTTTTTGCTTCCAGATACAATCTTCACATAACCTTAGTAGCATAGTTTTCCTTTTTTTGCACTGGGGTCTAATGTGTGGTCCTTGAGAAGAGCACCACCTTTTCCTACTAAGTCCTGTATTTTCACTTGTTACTCCTGTCATGTTTGAATAATGCAGATGCTTGTCTGCAAAGAGGATTCTGCACAGCAAATTTTGAGTATATAATGATCTTCAAAGTTTATTGGGGCCATGCCACATCCCTCTGAGTCTCAAGATTACTGAAAAGCATGCCACAATTTCTAAGTATGTTGAGAAATTTCTTCTAGACCAGAAATGTAAGCCATTACTAGCTCTTAGAAGCTTTTTTTTGCTAGTGTAAGGCCTGGTGAGCTTATTTTGGATTGCTTCATGTTCAGGAACCAACTTTGTCGTGTTTGGAATTTAAAAGGAATTTGAAGGCTTTAGAAACAAGATCTCAGGCAGCTCATGCACAGCCATAGAGAGACGAGCCAGGATTTGACTGAGCAGCCTGGTATGATTTTGATCATTAAAAGTCTAAGCTGCCTGATGAGGACAGCTGTATGTAACATGATTTTGGAGGGATGACATTAGTGCTGTCTAGCTTCAGGTCCAGGTATTTTTAATGGATGCCCAAAGGTTGTTATATTACTGTTAAAGTTCTGGGGGTTATTTTAGCAGTGAGTGAATTTAATATCTATGGCTCTTTACCTATATGGCTCTTTACCTGTATGGCTCAAATGAATTTGGAAGAATTTGAGTTGGGGAACCAGCTAAAATACTAGTAGTAATAAGATGAGAGTTCTCATTCTCATCAAATGAGAGTTCTACTGCTTCACATGTGAAAGACCCTGTTTCACCTCCCAAACTCTTCCATGAATTCACTGGATCTCTGGTGCGGGACGAAGGAAGTCCTTGGGCAAGAAGGACATAAGAAAGAGGTAAAAAGGTATTTCTGCCCAGGCCAGACAGGAACAGAAAGGATGAAGTTACAGGTCTGATTCCGTATTACCTTTATTTCTTTCTAAACAGTTTAAATCACATTATCAAAATAGTGTTTCACTGATTCATATCACCTTCTTTTTAAACTTTGCAGGTGATGGCCTGTAATTAGTTTATCAGTCCCCAACCTCTCTCTCATCAGTAACAAAAAAAAATGCAAGGATAGGGTAGTCACAGTGCTTGTATTGTTTCATGTTCTTCTTTGTAGATTTACACTGAAAACATGTTTCACACCAATGATCTGTGAAAGGCGATTTATGAAAGGCTACTAACTTTGAGGCATTAATTAACAGTCAGTAAGTAATTATTTGGAGCATCAGGTTCCCTGGAGTATGTCACTAGGTGGTAATCTTTGGTTACAAGACACTAACACATACAAGATATAGTTACACAATCAATACATGCATAACGTTTATTCTAATGAATACACTTAATTATTAAGGAAATTTTAAATTTGATACTGCTAGTACTTTTTAACTGTGTGACAGAGAAAGAAAGGAAGACGTAATTTCTGAATCGAGTAGAACTTTTGATTAAACACATCTGCATCCAAGAAGGAACAGTCACATCTGTATTTTCTAACTATGAAAAATATGAAGGTTTCTATTTTAGCTGACAATTCTAAATGTACACTTGTGATCTTTGCCTTAATTTATTTTAAAAATGCACTTTCTAGTGGAAAATATATTAAAACAAAACCACTGTATTCTCTGTGGATTTAGTCTGAGGAAATGCACTAAATCATAAAAGGGGCCTGATGCAAAGTCTCTTGCAGTTTAATTGAAGACTTTCCGTTAACTTCAAAGGCTTTGGATCAAGCATAGAATAGTTGCTGTCTTTTGGTTGGGCTTTGAGGGATTTTTCCACAATCTCCTCCCTTCTCCCCACCCCCACCGCCACCCCCCACACCAAAAAAACCCTGAAGAATTCTACTCACTACAAAAACATTCTGATTAGGATGGATGTTATTATTGATATAAAACTTCTGTTTCTGTTGTTAGTGCCTTTAATAGCAGCATAACTAGATAATTACTTATGTGGATTTTTAACATTCTTTGCTTATGAAAATATTGTGTTTGCAGTCCATAAACCGTAGGGAGAGGACTACTGTATGAATCACTCTTTTGTGTGATACTGATGTGATAGTCCATAAGCTTTGTATAATATGCTTATTATTAATTCTTTGCACTTTGCTGTTTTGTGGTTTGATTTTGGCAACGTGGGGGTGAATGGCTGCTGTTTTTGAGGGACCCATGAAAAACTTCATTCTCTTTTTTTATCTAAACTCTGGTTGTTACACTCTTCTTAAATTAGAAATCTTGTGTAGACCATCAGAGCATAATTATGAGAAGAATATGTGATAATTTAATAGCTTAATGATCAACTACCTGGACTCTGTTAATCTCCATCTCATTCCCCCCTTCACCCCACCTCTTTCTAAGTATCAATTATTGGAAACATTGTTACCAACTTTACTTTTGCTTCAGAATGAATGTATTGCCCTGTACATGCAAAGAGGTTTCCATTCTTCAACAATGTATTTATGCTGAGAATAGTGAAATAATCATACTCCATTTGTTTTCCTACATGTTAAAATATTATGTTATGTTCCTTTCTTATTTCAGTATGGAAATAAAGGTATTAATTTGCATATCAGATACCAGATACACTTTTCTCAATGTAATAGTTGCATCTGTCAACATCTTATGTTTTTGGAAATGTGTTGCATTGATTTAATAGCACAATTTCCTGTAACACAGGCTAAAATAATTGGCTTGATGCTGGGAATCAGTGTTACAGAGTTGAATTCTTTTTGTCCTGAGTATTTTGACTCTGTTTGAATGGAAGTTACTCTGAATATACGAAGCCACTGTTTCCTGAGAATTTTCCATGTCAAACACCAGATGTTAATGTTAAACAGGAATGTCTGTGGTCTTCCTAAGACTACTGATGAAGTGAAGAATTTTGCATTCAGTGATGAATATCACATTCAGGCGTAAATACTTTCTTTGTGTGACTGATTGTTTTTTGTTTTCTTTTTCTGAATGTTCCTCATCTTCCAAATTTGATAACTTGAACTGCGAGCTGTTTAGCATGTCTTCTATATATACTACTCTATATTTTAGAGCCTAAAATCCATTGCTATGGCTGCAACTGAATTTTTATGTCAGTATAAAACTAAGTCTGTCAATTTTTGACAAATCGGTCTCCACGCTTCTCACCCGATTATCTGTCTGTCTGCTGGCCCAGCCAGTATCAATCTCTTCCTAGGCTTCCAGTGGGAGAGTTTAGGCTCCTGTCTATGCTATGTTCTGTCCATTGCCCTCCCACCTTTGGATAGCCATTCCTTCCCCACACATACTCTTTCTCTTACTTTCTCTGGGCTGGTTTGTAGATCTCTTCTCCATTAGCCCCTTTGCATTCAAAGTAGGCTGCCACACATGGGCCTCAGTAGGGTCACCATTTGAGAGCAAGGAGATAGACTAGACCAAAGTTACCATCATCTTCAACAGCAGAGTAGCAATTGCAGTGATCTCAGTTTAATTACAGCTTGGATTTTGTCCATTCTGGAATCTTTTTAAAGTTCAGTATTGAAATAAACTGCTAGTAACTTTGGCAGTTTTTCATAGAGATACTATGTTTTTCTCTGACACAAAAAGGCTGTCTCCTGTCAAATTTTAAATTAATAGTCCAGGGATCTTTCTACCACTCGTTTGCATTCCTATGAAGATGTATTACTTAATTTCGTTGCCTGGCTGAACTGATTATTCAAGATTATTAAAGTGTATTCCTGTCCTTAGACAAGGCTCAATCTCAGAAGTGATGTAATTGCTTTTGATTTGAATATGCTCATTTCACTTACTTGGTGTGTCAGACCAGAATGTGGGCAGGCATATTGTTGTCAATAAATCTCAGAGGGAGTCAATTCACATTTTTGTAAGCGATATTTGACTTGGATCGTCTAGGTAATTCAGACACAATAAACACACTTGCAAGAGCATAAATGGACAAAAAGGTGGGTGGAGAAGAGCAGTGTTTTTAAGCTCAGATATGCCTGTGGTAGTGATATTGTGATGCATGGTGCTTCACATGCACATGGCTGTTTTTTTTCAGTCCCAGAAATATTTATATCACAGCACTGATGAAAGACAAGCAACTCTCAACTTTCATTCCTATTTTAAATGAATATTTAAGTTATGTGTATAAATATTTTACTGGATATGAGCTGTCATGGGAACAACAGAGGAAAATGTTAAAAGTAGTGTTGTTTCTATGCATTTCTTGAAGAAAATGCAGAAAAAAAAATGCAGCGTAACAAGAGGTGGTTGGTTTGGCTTTTTTTTTTTTTTTTTAAATAAAGGAAGGCCAAGTTACTGATGTCCAGAATCTCCTTGGTATCCTTCTCCAAAATATTGTTCAGACTTGCATACAATACCCAAGAGACAGACAGAGGTCCAGAATCTCAATGCATGGATGAAAATATTGTATAGAAAGAAGAGATTTAGGTGTTAGGGGAACCTTTGGGGCAAGAGGAAGCTGAATAGGAAAGATGAGCTGCATCATCATCATCAAAATTGTGCCAAACTGCTGGCACTGAAAATTTTAGAGGTCGTAAAGGAATACGTAAACTAAAAGCAGGGGGAAGATGATATGCATGGAGGAACATCTGAGTCACAATGACATGACCAACAAGGGGCATGTGGCTACTTTTCAGGATGTCTCTTAAAGGCCAAGGAGGAAACAGCCTGATCCAATAAATAACGACAGTAAATCAGGCTGCCTACAGTGCCAGTTGATTGGCACCTCCAATACTAAGCTACAGAGAAAGGGTGTAAATTATGAATGCTTCCATACCAATCCTTGAACCAAAAAAATTAATGGGGAGGGGGAATAGTATACCTGACATATAACGTCATCACAGATGCAATAGATATCCTCCTTCAACCAGGTCTTCAAGAAAATTAATGAAAGGTGCCGTCTTTACAGGGATAATGGGGTAGGATGTATGTGCATGAGAGTGGTGCTGTGTTGTGAAGCACTGTATTTTAAGTCTAACAACACAAATGTATTACAGGAGAAGAGAAGCACTAAGAAGCCTTTTGAATGGAAGTTCCAACTGTCATAAAAGTTTGGTACTAGTGATGTGCTGCAGCCTGCAGTCAGAATGATGATGGTGAAGAGAAGATGTTAAATGAGATTAGAGAAGCTACAAATTTAGGACAGATGTTAATAGTGAGAGTTTTCAGTTACCCTTAATTCAGTACTAAAGAGACAATCTTTGAATTGCATCCTTTATGTATCCATAGGGAAAGTAATCAGTTTATAAAGCTGAGCCACATGAAGGGGCAGGGAGAAGTATATGCTCAACCAAATGAGAAAGCAAAATGTTTTCCCTGTCTTGCCGTCTATCTATCTGCTAATCCTCTAAGTATTGGTACCCGTTGAGCAATTTCAACCAAGGTTACTGGAGGTGGTTTTAAAACCATTAACTTCCAATAGGTTTTTTTTGTTTGAGAAACCGGGATCAGTGTACCACTAAGGGAAAGGTGGCCGTAGTCCATTACCTCTTGATCTTGTTTTGAGAAGCAGCATAGAGTTAGCACAGAAGATAAGTGCAAGGAGAGAGAACGTAAGGTAGAACATACATGAGTTGGAATCTTTCATTATTTTGGTTGCTTAGAAAACTTAAAGTGTTAAGATGTCTTTAATGTTATATAAACAAATGTTTTTATAAACAAACCATTTATGCTAAAGACTGACAGCTACTCACAGATTACTAACTGGAAAAGCTCTATCTGTATATATGCTTTGTAGTGTGACTCAGAATTGCATTACAAAATCAGAAAAAAAAAAATATGAAATTCCTGATATTTCTAAAAATGAAAAACAGCTGCTGTTGTCTTTTGCTGTTTTTATTTTTATAAATGAAAGTCTATCAGTTTTTCATTATAGATCATATAAAAATAAAGTACAAAACCATTCAGATTTCTTCCCCCCTTTCCTATCCAGATTAGTTTTTGAAGTGCTGCAACTCAGAATTAAGAACTTGAGATTTATAAAAATAAAAACTAAAAAAAAAGAAGTTACGGAATTAGGAGGGCTCTTTCAGCTCAGTATGAAGCCCATCAGTCTGTTAACACTGGAAAATTAGATGAAAAGTGCTGGAGGCACTATTGCTTGAACTTTTAAAAACTTAACTGTAGAAGGAGAAAAATTAGATGTTCTTGAGTTATTGGAATTCTGTCTAAAGAAAAATCTCATCTATTGGGATGTCAACGAATGTAGCTGCTAAGACCAGCTACATTAAAAAGTTACAGCTTGGTAAAATGAGAGCCTAAGTTTACAGCATATTGCTGTATGGCAAGATTACTAGGTAAGAGAAAGTATGGGAAACACGGGGTAACTAATTACTTAGTGAAAGTAAAAAACAGCATTAAATTTAAAGGGTGATGGTCTAGTTTTTCTTGGGTTTGGAACACAAATAACTGCATGACGATTGAAATGGTTGAGTGATTACACATTAGGAAAATTCTGCATGCCAGACTTCAGTAATAATAATGTAATGGCCTAGAAGATGCCCAAGAGCCTCTAAGCATAAAGGTAACTATTTTGTGTGCCATATGGTGAAATACCTGCAATAAAATGTGAACATCCAGGATTTCCATTTATTTTACATCTATCATCTGCTGATATGCTCAAGTAGTATCAGGGCTTCCATATATATCTGACATATGTTTATCATTAGAGTAAGTTTTGAATGCATATACTCCCTCAATAGACTTAATGATGGAAGATCTATATTTTGGTGCCAAAGAACTGGTATGTTTATCTCAGATGTTTTAATAGTTTTTCAGTGAACAGAATTTGTATTTCCATTGTCTTTTTCAGAAAGTGGCTGAAAAACATATAGATTAAAAGAAATCTGTTTTCAATTATGCACGAAAATTGCAATGTGGTATGCCAAGAAATTCTGTCTTGTTTTGAATAGCATATTATAACATGGCCTATCCCTGGTTAGCATGTGCAGCGTTCGTGAAGTCTTTAAGTCGCCTGTGCCTCCAAATCCCTGGCTCTCGTATTTAGTTCCTTCAGCGGTGCTCTGAACATAAATACATCTCTCCCAAGAGTTTTATTTGAAGACACTGACCTGACAATACTTTAGTTATATATAGATGTGTTCCCTGGTGGTAGTGCTTGTAAATGTGAAGGTCTGAGCAAGACAGGCTTTGTTGGCAGCGATAAATCTTTTACCTTTATGTTATGAATTATCTGAAATATACCTGATTAAATTGGAGCTTGTTTTTCAAATGTTAGCTAGTTTTGAAGCTTTGCATCTGTTTTAAATTTGAAGATCTGAACTATGTCTACTTTCTCTGTTATAAACTGGTTTTCATACGTGCTTATACACATGGTGCTGTATGGTCTACTTTGTGTTTCTGCTCTCTTTTCTATAACAAGTAAGTATAAGTAATCAATTTTTTAAATTTTGTTTTCCCACATAGTGGTTGTTTCAAATTTTGTTTTGAGATTGGCCAGCTTAACTCCCTGTTCAGAGTGAATAAACAACTGCCTATTTTAAGTCTTCAGATCCTCATTTTAGATGGCCAGTTATGAGCAAACAATTTGTCAACTTCACTTTTCTGCAAAAGTCAGTTGTGGCTTCAGATCTGATACATAGCGATTGTCAGATTAATTTATATATGATCTTTCCTCCAAATTTCATTACGTTCTTTGAAGAAGTCTATGTGAATTTTGTGGCAAAGACCTTTCTCTTTGTATTGTTCACAGGTACTGCCTGTTATCCAAGATGCATTTTGTTTCTGTTCCCCCGAAGTACATTTTTTGCTTCAGGGTTTCTATTTCATCATATTTTGCTTTCCAGTTTACTTTCTCAATATGATTGTCTTTTGCCTGATTTGCATTGGGGTGGGGTTTGATTGGGGTTTTTGTGTTTTGGGTTTTTTTTCATGGCATCTGTTTTACTGTGCTACGTGCCAAATTTTTTTATTCAGTTTGGCAAGATGCATATATTTTATCGTGATACAGTGCCCCAACTGTTCAAATGTCAAAATATATGAAATGCATATGTTTTATACAAAGCTATATATAAAAAGCAAAAACATGTAGCCTTTATACTGTTACGTTTTAAGTATTTGATTTTACATTGCTGTAAGTCAGAATTGTACATATTTTATACTGGTTAATTGTACTGGATGTACAACTCAAATTATTTATTAATATTTTTACATTACAGATATTTCTTAATAATTCTTTTAGATTCTAATATGGGGAGTACTCTCTTCACAACTGCTTTCCACTGGGAATTTGTCCACATCATAGACACATTTGTCCGTAGCATAAAGTAATGTTCAACATGCTTCTAGGTTTTCTCAAAGGCCAGCAGAGGTTTCGGTGTTGGTAGTCACAATGAGTTAGACCACCACAACTGTGTGGGGGAGTTGGCACGGTGCTTGCTTTATGTCCTCTTTCAAAACCGTAAGAAGTTAACATTTTTTTCATAAAAAATGCATGCATTGTTTGTGTGGGATGCCAAACTGAGACGGTTATAGACACATATTCTTACTAGCCCTGGAAGAAGTGAAGGGAATAATAAACAAGAATCCAAGGGGAACTTCAGGTTTACTTGTGTATCTTGATGTTTTGTAAGAAATTGTGCAGTTTTTCTTCTATTGTTCTATTACAAGACATTATCCTGCTGAGGTTTTTTGCAAAGGCTTTAGATCTGTTAGGACATGCATTTTAGCTTCAATTGGAAATTTTTCAGTCTATTTTAAAAATTGTATACAGTCCAATTAAAAAAAATCTGTTGAAACTTGCATGATTTGCAGAGATCCATACAGAAGTAATTGCCAAAAGAGCTTCTCACCTTTCTTGCTATTAAGCTTGTATAGCTACTTCTTCGTAACACCTGTACCGTCATTTTGATGTTACATGGAAAATTGGGAAAGCTTGGGTAAAAACTGAGTAAAAGTTGATTATAAATCTGGCAGGTTTTGGCTATCCATTTCCAGTGCAGAGTCTGAAGTATTTAATGCTGATGTTTCTCTCCTTTGAATACTATGGGATTGCTCTCTGTTATTTCTGTATTTGGGAGAACCGTTCCCTTTTAAACTCTTGCCAAATCTAACAGAGACCTTTTTACTGCATTCCCTAGTTGATCCATCCTCCTATTATCAAGGTGAGTGTATTGGGTTTGCATGGCAGGGTTTTGGTAGCGGGGGGGTTCCCCCATGTCTAATAGAGCCAATGCCAGCTGGCTCCAAGACGGACCTGCCACTGGCCAAGGCCGAGCCCATCAGCGATGATGGTAGTGCCTCTGTGATAACATATTTACGAAGGGGGAAAAAACGACTACACAACACCAGCCAGAGGAGAGGAGTGAGAATATGTGGGAGGAACAACTCTGCAGACGCCAAGGTCAGTGAAGAAGGAGGGGAGGAGGTGCTCCAGGTGCCGGAGCACAGATTCCCCTGCAGCCCGTGGTGAAGAGCATGGTGAGGCAGGCTGTCCCCCTGCAGCCCATGGAGGTCCACGGTGGAGCAGATATCCCACCGATACCCACTTGCAGCCCGTGGAGGACCCCACGCTGGAGCAGGTGGATGTGCCCCAAAGGAGGCTGTGACCGCATGGAGAGCCCGTGCTGGAACAGGCTCCTGGCAGTACTTGTGCGAGAGGAGCCCATGCTGGAGCAGGTTTTCTGGCAGGACTTGTGACCCTGTGGGGGACCCACGCTGGAGCAGTCTGTTCCTAAAGCACTGCACCCCGTGGAGAGAACCCACGCTGGAGCA
Organism: Fulmarus glacialis; assembly: GCF_000690835.1. Classification (NCBI taxonomy): domain Eukaryota; kingdom Metazoa; phylum Chordata; class Aves; order Procellariiformes; family Procellariidae; genus Fulmarus; species Fulmarus glacialis. Next base: position 30,450 of record NW_009222552.1, read on the forward strand.
GTTCGTGAAGAACTGCAGTCCGTGGGAAGGACTTGCATTGGAAAAGTTCATGGAGGACTGTCTCCCGTGGGATGGACCCCACGCTGGAGCAGGAGAAGAGTATGAGGAGTCCTCCCCCTGAGGAGGAAGGAGCGGCAGAGACAACGTGCCTCTGTCCAGCTGAGGAGGGGGAGTGATAGAGCGGCTTTGGTGGGCACCTGGTGTCCAGCCAAAGTCAATACACCACAGTCAACAAACAATCTCTTGCTGTCAGGAGCTGAGAGACAACAATGCTGCCACGAGTGATACCAATAACCAATTGCTTCATACCAAAATCTTCACCATGTCTGAGGGCCACAAATCACATAGTGCATGTCTTACAGCCAAAAAGGAGGAGGGAGAACTAGCAGCATTTCACAGTCAGAAAGTAACTTTTCTCAAGGGTCTTATTCCAAAGCAGTATGAGGTCATGGGATGGACTTGGGTGGCAGCCATGATCTGGCACCTTCAGCCACCCTGTGACTCCACATTAACCACATCTGCTATTATGAAGAACAGCTGTAACTAGTTAGAGCTCTGAGAAGAACGTGTGGATTAACAGGTTTTCTGGGTTGTTTTTTTTTTTAGTAGAGAGACAGCTCTTCTCCTAAGCTGCTACAAAGGGTATTGCAATGACATCTTGTTTTGGCCCAGAATTAGGGATTTTTTTTCTTTATGCTTACCCTGGTTAGCATTATCTCTGCCATTTTTTTGCCTAAAATCAGGCTGTTGTTACATTTGACATTAAACTGCACTTCCAGTTAGTTTAGAAACTTGAGTATGACATGCTTCAAGGTTACTTTTTGTGTCATGGCTTTTGCCATGTGCTGCATACTTGTCAGTGGGGTTTCTGACTGCCTCCATTTGAATGTCATTAATTTAAATAACTGAGAGATGATCTAAAGTGACACATGCAGGGCCACCAAGCATTACCAGTTTGGTAGCACTGTCCTTTGACCCAGCTGAAATTCTAGTAATAGTCTTCGTAGTAGTCTATTCTTCTAGTAGCAGTCTTGTTTCTGGTGAGACCTGTAACAAGGCAATCCCCCTTTGTACAACAGTCAATTGAAGAATAGAAGTATGACCTCTTTCTTTCCTATTATTGGTTATAATTATAGCAGAGAGAGCATGAACAAAAGTCGACTTGAACAGGAAGAGTAATCAGTGAAGCAATGGTCAGAAGTCTCCATTTCATGCTCCGGAGCTAATCCCAGGTTTCTGCCCTTTAATTCTTCTGAAGCTTTACTGTCTCAAGCATGCTAACAAGATATCCCTTTCAACTCCTGCAATCCCATCTGCCCGAAGGCCCTCGTTCTCACTTTATCACCTGCATTGTGTGAAGCAGGCACTACCCACACAACTTCTGCCTGACTTTTTTTTCACCCAGTACTGCCAGCTCTCAGAGCCTTCCATACTTCTCCTGACCCCTATTCCAGCACATCTCAAAACTTGCATTGTGAAACTGTCTTTATCTTAGCAAGCTTGTAATGTCCATTCTCTTCCCAATCATTGCCACATTGTACAAGGTTTGTCTCCCTTATATGGGGCATGCATGTGTGTTTGCACATGTGTAAGTTATACAACTGCTGCTTTATTATGCTATAACTTCCAAGTTATGTTTGAAGGTTTGTGCATCTGTGTGTACATCTACCATTCAGGATTTATGCAGGTTGGATTTCTTTTCATTTTAAGAGATTTGAAAATACAGAGATAGTGCAGTCAATTCAGTTAAATGTCCACATGGAGTTTCATGAAATGTGTCAGTGATGATAGATACAAGTCTTTAATACTATATACAGAAATAATACATTACTTACCAAGATAAAAAGTTTTAGGAGACTGACTTTCAGGTGGTTCTGTATGTACCTTACAACTTCTCACTTAAAAGTGTGACTATACACTGCTCAGTTGCTTTGTTCACTTTGCAGCAGCTCAGTTGCATGCTGAATGAGGGAGAGTGTTCCTATGGAAAGTACTAGGACGTTCTTGCGTGAAAAAACGAATAGTGCAAAGTAATACAAAAAGTAGCCGGAACATGTGAGAATAAATGTGTACAATTCCAGTATCTGCATAATTAAACATCCTGGGGGCTAGAGGAGAGGGAAGGGGTGTTCTTGCTGTAAATACAAGATTTGTATTTACAAATACAAATTGTATTTTCTGTTAAGTTTTTCTGTTTTTCTGTTAAGTTTTATTTTCTGCCAAGATTTTATATGCTGGAAAATACTTGAGGAAAAATAAATTGAGCATTGGATGTGCCAAAAAATCAGAAAAATGGGAAATTTTAAAGAATGTGAATGTCATATTGTATGTTTTTTGGCTACTGTCTATCAGTGTGAGTAGTGTTTGTGAAGTATTTTGCTATAAGGAAAAAATGTGGTTATTCCATACGGATTGGCATCTATATGCTTAAACCCTTTCTATAAATATTTGAATTAAAGGACACCAGATGTTGCACAGAAGCTGCTGCTGCTTTCTGAACTTCATGGTATATTCTTTCAAAACCCACAGGAAGTAGCTGAGGGAAAAAGTGTGTTAATTAAGTTCAGAAATAGATTTTCCAGCTATAGAAAAATCTCCAAAGAAAATAGCGTTTGATCTTCAGAAATGTGAAATTGCTGTCCCAGGAATCTGGTGACAGCATGCAGCTCTGTCACATGGGGATCAAAATTAAGATTTCAAGTTCTCAGAGCTAGGCTAGCCTGAAAGTAAGCCAGTCTGTGGCCCTTGGAAATGGACCCATCTTTTGACTCGTCTCCTCTGGCCAGTGTTCATAGTTCTGTAGACAGTCTACAAAGAAAAGTTTTTCCAGTTTTTCTTGACCTGAAGAAATAACGTTGTAATAGCAAAGACTTGAGGAGAAAGGAAAGTACTAGAATTCCCAGATGCTCTGCACTTCAAACATGAAATATGAGCGGACATTCCCAGAGTATATTTTGTAGGCTCTAGAACTACAGCAAAAGAAATAAAAATGGGATTTGCTTTGCATTGGTTGACGAACAAGATTTTCGTTTTGCAAACCAATTAAATGTTTCTGCATTTAGAAGTACTGGCTCTGCTGTAGCTGTAGTGTCTTCTTCTGCTCTGTTTCCTTCAGACCAAAGCACTGAAAGTGAGTCTCCTGCACTAGTAGTTGACATGAAGTGTCCATCTATGCTGCAATGAATACATAACTCTTTATACTAAGTGGCATAATTCTTCTGGAAGAAAATGTACATACAAACAAGTAAGATTCCCCAGTGAGCACTCTTATGTCAAGCAAATCAAATACTTTAAACATGCATTGCTGATGTGTTAGGTAGTGCTTGTGTCGTGGTTTGACCCCAGCCAGTAACTAAGCACCCAGCAGTTGCTCGCTTACCCCACCCCCACAGGATGGGGATAGCATCAGAAAAGCAAAAGTGAAGAAAACTCATGGCGTGAGATAAAGACAGTTCAATAAGTGAAGCAAAACTGTGTGTGCAAGCAAAGGAGAATAAGGAATTTATTCACTACGTCCCATCAGCGGGCAGGCGTTTAGCCACATCCCAGGAAGCAGGGCTTCATTTCACGTAACGGTTATGTGGGAAGACGAATGCCATAACCACAAACATCCTCCCCTTCCTTTTCCTTTCCTTGAGCTTTTATGGCTGAGCACGACTGGATACAGAATGGAATATCCTTTTGATCAATTTGGGTCAGCTATCCCAGGTGTGTTTCCCTCCCAATCTCTTGCCCACCCCCTGCTTGGTTGTTGGGAGGGCAGAGTGAGAAACAGAGAAGGCCTTGATTCTGTGCAAGCACTGCTCAGCAATAACTAAAACATGGGTGTGTTACCAACTCTAAAATGTTTTAGTCACAAATCCAAAGCACAGCACCATCTTGGCTGCGATGAAGAAAGTTAACTCCATCCCAGGGCAGAGCCATCCCTTATTCCCTACCATTTACATACCTGTGACTTGGGCTCCATCTGTTGTGGCTCAGGACAGGAGGGGCAGCGTGTTGTGTTGAGTTGTTGGGCACCAAAACCAGAACAGGGCACTTGCCTGGTTCTTTACGAGACTCATCATCTGTTGGTTCGGGTGGCCTCTGCTGTAGTACTTCTGTAGCATATAGCTCAAATCACAGGTAGTAACAATTTAAACATATATCCATTACAGTACCACTAGGAGGAAGGGAGGAAGGTGTGTCTTTTGTCCTCCCTCCCAAAGAATTCCACTGCAGGCTTTAAGAAATCTTCCTGTTAAATTTGTGTTTTACAAGCCTTTTATACCCCCTTTCCCTCCCTTCAAAAAAAAAAAGAAGACAAAGCTGTCTTTGGAAAAGTCTTAGATACCTCTCATTTTGTTCTTCAAGCAGAATGATGACAAGAACGTGAAAATGAGATAGCTTTTACAATGTGTCATACCTGTGACTTCTAATATATAAAAGAGGAAGTCAGAAATGGAAGCAATTCCTACTTTTCTCCTTTTTCTTCAAATTAAAGCATGAAGATCATGCGTGTAAAATCAGCGTGTTAGCTCTGAAAGATGTGTCTGGTATGCTTTTAAAATAAAAATCATGTTATCCCTATTCAGTACCTGAGAAATAGCAGATTTACGTGTCTATTATGTTTCTGTCAATGTTTGGACAGTCAGATTTTTCCATTTAGAATGGCAGTAATACAGGAAAAATAAGAAATATTCAAATATTATAGTGTCATAAGCTTTTCCTCTTGTTCAGTTAATAGTCCGGAATCACATTAGTATGCATTGTAGCATAACTGGTACAGACCTGTTTAAGTATTCACTGTTCTATTGACTTAATGCCTTTGCATTTATTTTGTATAGCCAAATTGTACTGCAACTGAGCGAGCCATTGCAAGACTTGCAACACACCCCATCTTGAAACCCAGATTTGTTGAACTTAAAGGTATGAAATATTATATTAACTTCTTTATGACTTCAGTAGCTTACTGGTGTGTTACCTTGTTCCTGTATATTCCTGACATGAATAGCCAGTATAAAAAGAAAAATAAAAAAACCAAAAAGCTCCTGTAATTGCCTTAACTAGCTGCAGTGAACCAAGTGTCACAAGCTTGTAGTCGTTTCTATAGGTTGAAATGGGCTTATACGTGACAGTATGCTATATGACATTTAAGATATAGGATGGAGGACAAACAGGGCTCATAATGGGAACTCTAAAAAATCGAATGGATATAATGGAGTATCTCTAAACTAAATAGGACTGAACTGGCAATGAGCACAATAACATGCAGATACAAAGGTAAAAGGAGCATTACAACTGGGTTTCCAAAGACAGCTAAAAGGTTTTGCAAATGACTTCCTTAAACTTCCCTGGAAACTGTCCCCGGAATCCTTAGGGAATCTTTCCAGTTCTTTAGGTTTTCTCCTGTTCTCTTTAAACTCCAATTTTCCAACTAAAATTGATGTTAAAAAGGGTCAAGTCCTAGTAATAATGTCACAAAGTTACTTTGTTAATAACAGATCATGTCAAATATCCGTTTAATTCTATCTGAGCAATTTACTATTTGTTTGCCATTTTTATAAACAAAGTAATGCCCTAAATGAACATGATTATCAGCTGCAGATTATTTCCTGAAAGAGAAGTTCGCAGTTAAACCCAAGTTTAATAGTGTATTCAGTTGGTAATAATTTCAAGTTCTTTTCCTCACTTTTGTTGATGCTGTACTCTAACGTATTTCTTGCCCCATGTGTTCAGTAAATGATTAATAAGGACATTCAAAATATGATCACTCAATACAACATATTTAACTTGCAAAAATATTTTATTATATTAAAATACCTTATGTAAACTCGTGTAGCTGCAACAAAAGATTTTTCTTCTGCCCCTTGTATAGCTGCTGTAAAAGCTTTTAAGGATGCAAGAAAGAATCCAGCCAAAGCCACTCCTTCGAAAAAGGCTAAGTCAGAAGAACAGCCTACATCAGCGCAACATTTCAATAGCAATTTGGATGACCAAGCTCTTAAACTAGCTCAAAAACAGCAAGGATGTGAACAAAAAACAAAAATGAGTATGAAAATAGAAACTGACGGTGTGGCTGAAGAACTTTGTGAGAGTGAATCTGAACAGAAAACTGTGGAAGTGGAGAGAGCATACGCTCCAGAAGAATCTTCATTTCAGGCAGTAGAAATGCAAGCAGTCACTCAGAATAAAACAGGAAAGAAACTTGGCTATCAAAAAAGGAAAGAAAATATGAGCATGAACAAATTAAATGCAATAAAAGAAATAATTAATGATGGTAGTGACCAGGAACATCCTAATGAAGAGGAGTACTTTGATGATAGTACTGAAGAGAGGTTTTATAACCAGTCGTCAGATTCTGACAGTGACAGCAATGATGATTTCTTCATTGGCAAAGTAAAAAGAAAGAAAAAGATAGCAGCAGTTACTGATCTTTCTTTGGGAAAAGAAAAGGATAGACTTCAGAAAAACATTGTGAAGAAAGAAAAGAACACAGCGCCTGGGACAGCGCAAGATTTGATTATGGAAGAAGGAAAACAACATGCGAAAACATGCAAGCTAGAATCAATGTTCTGCAATTCTTTATCTACCTTTAATCAGAAATCTCAAAACAGAAGAAGGTAAACCTTTTCCCCTTGTTATGTTCTCCATTCCCTCCCTCCTTCCTAGTAATGGAAATTGTTGTGATTTTTAGTAGCCCTTACCAAACACGGAGAATTTCAGCCAATTACAGCTTAGAACGTTTTCACATAAACTACTCTGCAGCCTTCTTGTGCTTTCTTGACACTTACGTATTTTTCGTATTCACATTAGCACTGACATATACATAGGATTCCTAACTAGACCTGCATCCAAATTAAATCACTACTGAATACTTCTATTTTTACTTCTTTATTAACAAAGACGAAACAATATATAAGGGTTTTGCATATTATGCTTGAAAAGTCATTGCATGAGTGTTTTGATGATGATGATTCTTTATTCACAGGTGTTTGTCATCTTACAAGTTTCTTGAAAAATCCTAAATTCTCTTTTTATTTTTAGAAATACTAAAGACCAGCCTCTCAAGAATGGAAGAACAGGTATGTATTACTTAACCTGGTAAAGTTATAAGAGTAAAAACATCTTGAGATTCTGTTGCCTCTGCAGTCTAATCATGATAGGCTGATTTTTGTTTCATTTCAATTTGGTGGCACATATTTTAACATTTGTTGTTAAAATGGTCAAATTGTTGAGCTTTCATTTTAATCTGTGAACATTGTTTGCTATTTCCTATTTTTGAATATCAGAAATACTTAAAGTAGGGTTTACACAGGAAAGTGCTTTTCTGTCTGTCGTCATATTGAACAGTTATTGTTACCTGTGCACAGGTGAAGGGTCAGATTATGATATTTAACAAGTAGTTTATCTCATGAGTAATTCCTTCAATAGCTCTTTAATATTTTATTCCATTATAGTATTCCACTTATTCCATTCCGTTTTGGAATTCATTGGATCAAGGATATAATTTCAGTCATATTGAGTTACATTCTGTAGTGTCTCTACTGGTTTATTGTGAAGAAAAAAGTTGAGACTGTGCTGAATATCTGTCTACACAAATTTTGAATGTGGTCAGTAATAATAAATCTTAACTATCTGCAGTCTATCAAGTGACAATTTACTGGGCTGCAAGATGAGGAAATCTTGCTGTGAACATTCAGATGAATGTGTTCCCTGTGGCTCATTAAGAAATTCTTGAAAATATCTGCAATCCCAACATAGTTTTAGCATATTTTTATGAGGATTCATGATGTAGTTAATGTTTTATTTTGTACTTCTTGCACAGCTCTTCTTAAAAAGGAACCACAGCTCAAGAAGCAACCGTTTGCAAAAGCTGCAGGTTTTAAATGCGACAATAAGAAAGCATGTTTGGAGCAGCCTCTTCATCCATCATGGGAAGCAAGCAAGAGACGCCGGGAACAAATGTCTCAAATTACAGCATTCCAAGGGAAAAAGATTAAATTTGATGACTAGACTATACGTAAATTGAGATTTTAAAAAAACGTTCTTGCAGATCTGCGTCCTATGGTATTTTCTTATGAAGTAACAACTGCTGTTTGAGCATTTTTGTTATACTGTCCTTATCCTTTGCAACCTATAAAATAGCAACTGCTAAAACTTACCATCTGTTAATAATGAAGATTGCTTCATTTATTCAATGTGCTGTCTGTTGATTAATGTATGGTCATACGGTGCTGGCTCATAAGTCCCATTACATAGTGCCATCATTTACGAAATACACCCTAACGTGAATGAATGGTTTTCAGGAACATCCTTTGTGGCCTGTAGGAATAGTACAGATTCTTTGAAGGGTTTTTTTGTGTAAAAATTTACTTTAAACTATATGGGGACTTGGACGTCAAAGGAGATGGGAAAATACAAAATATTGAGGTGATAATCCTAGGACTATATTATCAAATATATCTCAACTGAGAAAAAGTAAGAGATTCCTAAACTTGAACAGAATTCACAGATTCATGAATGTATCAGGTAGTTGGAAAAGCTGATCAGTAGTACGCATGATATGAAAATTTCTGGAGAGCAATAAAATGTTGGCCTGTTCAACTGTGATCTCTGTCCTTTGATTATACTGCCAATTTGAAGAACTGAAAGAGTGTCTTTAATACTATTGTCCTGGTGGATGTATCTGGGTGCTCCAACATGTCTGTCTTGCACTTTCCAAAAGAATGCTGAAAAACTGAAAGACGTTTGTACACTTAGAAACATTTGACTTTTAAGTGCTGTTCTGAGTTTGGGAGTTCATTTGATTGGGATATGGGTATTTTTCTTCAGGGGCTTTTCCTACTGCTTAATTGAAACAAGTTCTGAACTTGTAGTTGCTCTTTAACAGTGTTGTTTATTTAAATATAGTTATCTTTCATAATCTTTTATCTTTCGTAATCAAATTAATTCAGAAACTGGGTAAATGATTGCAGTGGGTGTAAGATAATACACTGTACAATTCATGTAGCTTTTTGTAATGCCTAAGAATAGCCCTGCATCAGACCAAAGGTCCATCTAGCCTAATATCTTCAACAGTAGTCAAAAAGGGATGCTTTAAGCACAGGGGTAGAGGAAGCACACCGTGATGCATCATCTGACTTGCAACTCATCGAGCTTCTGGTTTTATAGCTCAGGGCCATCTTGTGATATTGTAGCTTATTGTGTTTAATAATCCTCAATGGATTTCTTTTCTGCAGATTTGTCTGCTCTTAAATCCACGTCAACTTGTGGAATCTGTAATCCCTTAAGGTGTAGAAGTCCTTCCTACATGTTTCAGTCTTATGCAAAAGAGTCTTTTTCTATGTCTCTGCAAAGAAGGCCAGCAGCCTCCTGGGCTGCATTAGAAAGTGTTGCCAGCAGGACGAGGGAGGTGATCCTTGCCCTGTACTTAGCACTGGTGAGGCCACATCTGAAGTGCTGCATCCAGTTCTGGGCTCTCCAGTACATAAGGAACAAGGACAGACTGGAATGAGTCCAGCAAAGGGTGACCAAGATGATTAAGGGCTTGAAGTATATGACATATGAGTAGAGACTGAGAGAGCTGGGTCTGTTCAAGAGAATAGAAGGCTTGAGGCGATCTTGTCAATGTGTATAAATACGGGGGCGGGGGGGAGTGTAAAGAAGATCGAGCCAGACTCTTCGCAGTGCTATTGAGCGGCAGGACAAGAGGCAATGGGCAGAAACTGAAATACAAGAAATTCTGCTTAAACAAGAAAAATCTTTTTCACTGTGAGGTGACGGAGCACTGGCACAGGTGCCCAGGAAGATTGCGGAGTCTCCATCCTTGGAGATACTCAGAACCTGACTGGACACAGTCCTGGGTAACCGTCTGTCGTGGTTTAACCCCAGCCGGCAACTAAGCCCCACCCAGCCACTTGCTCACTCCCCCGCAGTGGGATGGGAGAGAGAATCGGAAGGGCAAAAGTGAGAAAACTCATGGGTTGAGATAAAGACAGTTTAATAGGTAAAGCAAAAGCCGTGCGCGCAAGCAAAGCAAAACAAGGAATTCATTCACTACTTCCCATCGGCAGGCAGGTGTTCAGCCATCTCCAGAA
>NW_009222552.1:40713-56015 GCF_000690835.1 Fulmarus glacialis
CCAGCCTACTGGCTGGTGGAGGGGGGTGAGAAGCAGAAAAGGCCTTGACTCTGTGTAAGCACTGCTCAGCAGTAGCTAAAACATCCCTGTGTTGTCAACACTGTTTTCAGCACAAATCCAAAACATAGCCCCATACTAGCTACTATCAAGAAAATTAATTCTATCCCAGCCAAAACCAGCACACCGTCTCGAGGTGACCCTCCTTGGACAGTGCATTTGAACTAAATGATATCCAGAGGTCTCTTCCTACCTCATCTACTCCTTGTGATTTTGTACACTTAGGACTGAGTCAAGCAATGACTCCCTAACCATCAGCGGCTCCACAGGGGAGTTCCTGGCTGTGTCTAGAACATGTAGTCACTGTGTAATACCTCAGTGTATTCCACTTGGGATGACATTAGAGTCAAAAGGCAGGAATAAGTTTAGGGTTTTTTAATGTAGTGTTATTCTGTTGCTGATATGGCCACCTCTCTCTCTCTCCTGCAGACTTTGTATCTTAATACTTACAGCCCAGCAATTTCTGCCCATCCTCCCATCCTGTTCTTGAAAGCTGAACATTCTCGTTCATCCATCTTGCATTATTATCTAGCCATGTCTTTGCCCCACTCAGTTAGGCTTTCTTTTCTGCATCCTAAACAAATGTCAGTATAGGTATTACCTTTCTGAATGGCATTGCCGCTCAGAGGAATTAGAAATTCAAATAACCTTCCATTTCCCAGGGTTTTTTTTGTTTTGTTATTTTCACTGTACCGTATGGACCAACATTTAAGGCAAGAAGTATCAAAATAAAACATGGAAACATGTTTACTCTGGTTTTGTAGGGAAGGATCATATTTTGTAGAAAAAGCCATGCATTTACCTGCTACAAAGTTGGAAGTTTTCCAGATATGAATGCTAATCCTTAATGCTTTAAATAAAAAAATAAATAAATCCTAGCCAAATGGTATGCCAAACAAATGTTTGGTATGTGACTTCTCTGGTTCCGATAAAAGGCAAGAAAAATGTCTTTTGGTAGATGTCATCAGCTATAATACAGTTTTTCAAGCTTATCTTTCTTTTAGCAGATGAGCACCCTGTTTTAAGAGTTGATTCACATTAAAAACCAAAAAGTTAAAGATTGCAAATAGTTTGGAGAAAAAAAAAAAAAAAGACTCTTTAAGGAGCTTATATTCTAAAGTGCTTTTCTGCATGTGCGTACAGATCTAGGAGCATTGGTTTATCTTGGCATTTGAGCAAGTTTCTTACTCCATTCTTACAGCTGTAATTTGTGGCTATAGAATTCTTCCTGAAGGAAGCCTGACTTATCAAAAGATCTCTTTTTTCATCTTCAAAACCACTTCTGAGCTCTTACTTTAAAGAAAAGAAAAAAGATAACATACACTGAACATGAATGAGAGAAGAGAGATTAGGTTACTGGCATTGCTTCATATTTTAATGGGTTACTACTACTTTTAGCTGGAACTTAGTGACTCACCTGGATCACAGCCTTAATACACTATACAAACAAGTAGTAATGGTTTAGACCTGATAATATTTTTTATGTGCAACTGGGCAATTTTTTTGTGAGCTGATAAACCCAATGAACTTGCCTGGAGTTTGTTGATAAAGTTGAGAACATTTTCTCATTATAACAACATAACATTTTCAGTATATACATGATTTTAACATAATTTGTATCTGTAACACTGTTTAGACAGAGACCTCTCACAAAGTACTACCAATTTATTTTTATAGTGATATGGAAAGTTATTTCGTTCCGTGATGATTAGATTTAAAAATCCTTGAGAACCATGCTTTCCAGTTCAGTACCATACCATAGAAGAAATGTTCTCAGTCAGGGTACATACTGTCAGATGCTACTAGACTGCTTCAGGTGCATATTTTTTTCACTTCAGACTGACAAAACAATCTCAGATTTTTCAGTATCTTTTGAGAGTCAATATTAGTTTAAATGTAATTTTTTTTTTTAAAAAAGAAAGACAGGAGTAGTATTTACAGCACTAATTTGAAGTTTTCCAAACAGGCATAAATATTTCTCTCATCAGTTTTTATGTACTGATTAGATCAGGAGAAACAGGGCTTGAATGAAAATTCAGTTACAGAAATACTTTCTTAACCAAAAGTGTTGGGCTGCTTTCTAATTGTAGATTGATGATAGATCATTTTGCGATACTAATGTGAAATGTGATACTAATGTGATCTAATGTGAAAATGAAATAGTAGATTAGCAGGTAGAAGATACTTGGAACCTAGGAGATGCTTTATTTTCAATAAATTTTAATATACTTTCTGCAATAATCGTATGCATTTTTGACTGCATTTTTGTATTTGCATGGATTCTGATCCACAGAAGTGAGTTCTGTGCTCTAGGAATAGCACTTGCAGGAATTCTCAGTTTGAAGCTCTTAGCTCTAATATGTAGTAGTATAGGAGTAATTTTGTTAAACAAATTATAGAAACATCATCACAACATTGTTTATATCTGAAATAATTCTACATTTATATTATGAATTTTAAAAGATACTACATCATTTTGGTCTCCATTTGCTCAAAACCAAGAGTGCCATTACTCTTGTAATGAAGGTACTGAAGTGTTTGACAACTTCTTACTAGAGTGAACATTCCAGAGTTTTTAACCATGCTCTTCTGTATTAATCCCTCAGTGAAGGGACAAAAGATACTTCACAATTCAGCCTATTTCATCAGTTTAGCATACAGATTGAAGAGGCAGGAGAATGTTGGTTTGTACTCAGAGAATGTAAATAGCAAAGGATAAAATGTTTTTGGAGTAACTGAGTGCTAAATGTGTTTGTCAATTTTCTAGAGTACATAGACTTTCTACCATGGACTGCTCAAATGTTCCTTCCATGAAAGTAAATTTTTTGGAGCAGAAATTCTGAAAGTGGTTTCTAAGTTCCTGTTCCTACAGAGACAGCCGATATGGTAAGGAAATCTTGTATCCAGATGAACCATACCTCACCTTGTTACGTCTTCATGTGTTAAGCCTTTGTGTAGGGTGAGGGATAATTTATCATGCCTTGCAACTCTTTCTTCCTGTTTCTAACTTGTGACATTTTTTCTGAGACCATCGTGTCAGCATGACAGAATCTTCCTCATTTTCATATAGATGTAACAACTTTAATTGAAGCTTTCTCATAGAGAGATGGATCTGGCCTATGCATTAAGTATAATACTTCGACAAGTAGAACGCTTGAAACATTTTATTCAAGTCATTTTCACATGAACTTGCAACCATAATACGGGCATGTAACACAAGAATATGAAAGTGCAATGAAGAATACAAAGCTAGTGCCTGAATATTATAAATTAGAGCTCTTCAGATAAAGATGCAAAGTTATTGAAATTAAGACTCTTGGAAGAAAAGTGAAGGAAATAATGAAAAACCTTCAAAAAAGTTGCAAAAACAAGTGGCATTTCACTGTATCTGTAGCATTTAGTTGCATAATAAAAACCTCCCAATAACATACTCTTTGTTTTTAATTCAAGTTAAAATCTTTCAGCACCTTTTAGGATTTGGAGAAAATGAAAATGCCTTATCGGCATAAATGTGAGACACAGGATAAACCACCTTTCAATGTCTCGTTTATGAAATTCACCCTGCTGCTTTTGAATGAGTACACTGCAAACAATGCATGAATGACTATAGGAAGGTACATGTGATGTTTGCACTCATTCGACACTGCATAGTAAACTTTGGAGCACAGAGAAAATGAGCAGACTTTTACTAACACAAAAACATAATCTATACAATATGTTGGTTCCATTGGTGACCAATCTGTCATTTTTGTTACACTTTTGTCTAGAAATATGCAAATATCAAATGTATTTCAGGATTAAAAAAAATATATAACAAACCCCTCCTGTAATGAGCCTGACATACAATATGTTCCTTATGTGCAATTTTTATCTAAAGATGTGAAATGTGGGAGGTAATTGCTTCACACACACTTTTGCGATTTGGCTTTTCAAAGGAAATTTGAGACTGCAAGACAGCAAATTTGTGCTAGAATTCTCACAAAATTTAAATCTGATTTTGCTCCCACTGAGACCAATGGCAAGATGCTTTTCAAAGATGATGGGAATAAGCCCAATGTTGAGTAAAAAGGATTCAAAAATATAATTTGCTGTATAAAATATGCTTTTATCAAACAGCTTTTATAAATGTTTTTCAATAAAATATAAATATATTCCAGTATGAAAAAAGTAAGTTAATGTGTCTGGGTCAAAACTGCAGAGCCAAGATACTGAAAATACTGGTTGGCACTCCCCTATTTAGACTTATTTTTACACATGCTATGTAAAAAACTCTTCTATTTCTACTGCATTGTGATTTACTATAATTAAACAGGGGAAGTTAAAGTCACATTCCTTCATTTTTTTTAATCCTAAAATCCCGAGTTTTTCTAAATAGACTGTTCATGTTATCTAAGGCAATTTTTTTGCTATTGTACATCACTGTCATGTTGCTTAACACACATTTCAAAACAAATACAATATTTTGCTACGGAAAAAAAAGCTACATTTTTGTAGCTACAATATCCCCAATAGTCAAAGTTATGGTGTTCAATACCTTTCCGAACCAGGCCATTCCCACTGAAAGGACTAAGTCCAGTATTACAACTTACTCCACTTACACAGATGCTCAAAGTCCTCTGGCTCCTTGCTGACTTCAGTGGAGTTCTGCAAGTAGTTTGGGTATAGACATGTGAGCAGGTTACTGTCTCTTAAGTCGAGAGATACACTCAATTTCTGTGGCTGCTGTGTGTCCAGTTAGTGCTCTTTTATCCCACATTCAGCATCAGGCACAATGAGGTACGAGCACACAACCTCTTACCAGGAAGCAGCCCGTGCCCACAGCCTAGCTTCCATTACAGTAGCTTTTGTGTCCATTGCCCAAGCTGCTATCAGGACTTTCACCCCAATTTTGACCTAAGTCTGAAGAAAGGTGAATGCACTTGCATCCCTTAACACCTCTTAATCTTAAAAACTCTTTGGGCTGAGATTTCAGAAGCCTAGACTTCAAACAGACCCTCATTTTTGCAGACATATGTAATAAATGGCTTTCTAATAAATCTAGTTTCCAAATTTTGCTTCTGTTCATTGCCCATACTGGTGACTGATTGCTAAAATGGATCTCTCAGCAAACAAAAAGGGACCTGCAGGTATAAATGGTATTCATTCTGCACCCACTCCCAATGTTGAGTTGCTGGTTCTTAGATTCTTCGTAAGTATACATACTAGTTGTGCAAATTTGTAACCAAGTTATGATTAAGGTGGAAATACTTTATAATCGTGAAATAAGCTTAAATATACGTAGTAAAGAACAAGTTAAAGGATATTATGATAATTCACAAAACTTCCAAATTAAATCCACAGGGTTCTATTGCGTAAAATACTTCCAAATACTGCCTGAAGTATTCTCAATAGTGATAATAAAACCTCTCCATACTCCTCAGATTTTTCATTTTTTAACTATACTGAATAGCATATGTATTTTTTAGCACATATATTTTTCAAATTTTTTTTAAAGATACTGAGCTTTCCATGTTTCATTAGGTGTTTTGAACTGCTGATTAAACTTAACTGATACCAACCAATATTTCTAGGTCCCTTTGTTTCAAAAGCAGGTCCTTCATTTTACATGATCAGAAATCTTCTGAAAAAAAACGCTAGATCCCCTTGTGATATGTTATTTCACAGTTTAAAAACAAAATCACAGCTACTGTAGCTTACAGCAGGGTGCACTGCAAAAGCAAAATAATTTGGGAATGGGAGGAGGAGTGGTGTACCCAGCACCAGTTAAGCAGTTCAGCAAAAACTTTAATTTGGGCTGGAAGTTTTTCCCCTTAACAATGTTGTATTTGGTTCCTGAACAGCCTAAAGTAGGATGTTAAATCCATTGACTTTTGTTCTCCCTCTATATATAGTATATTTTCAACTTCATTGTTTGAATACTGAGATATAAATTTTTAAAGTCAAATACAGTACTTAAGGGGGAAGCAGGTAGTAGGCTTTTTCACGGTAAAAATACTTTGTTAGAGATTCTGACCTACTTCTGTTGTGGTGCCACCTGAGTTAATTGCCTGTATTATTTTGATGGTTAACCTGTTCAAGTTGGATGTTTTTCACGGATGACTACATCAGGGACTCTTCAAGAGCCCTTTTCTTGACAGGTATTTATTTTTATCCACATTAAGTTTGCAGAAGTCTTTTAAAAGCCCCACCTTGAAAAATCTCTTGAACATAGAAAGGTGGATAAGTTCTTTAATTCATTTCCACAGATGAAAGGTTTCTTTCAAAACCCCATCTGTTTTTTACTTAAGAAAATGGAAAAACTTCTAATGTATTAAAAATGTAAACATAACTTTTCTTGCAGGGGTATAACTGATATATATATATATATATGTATTTCTCTGCTATATGTTAATATTCCTTGAAAACTGAACATACTTTTCTCATTCATGTCAACAAGTCCTAGCAAGTTTTATTTTAATGGTACTGTAGCATTACTCTTAAGCTGGTTTTCATTCTGGTATTTTCTGAGATAGCTGACATTAGTACTTTCTATTGCATTTTATTTAATTCATTTTACATAATTTTTTGCTATGTTTTAAAATATGTTCAACTCATTCACCAATATTCCCACTGAAGTCTATTACAACCTAAACTCCAAGTCTTCAGCAGTTAAGAAATGCTCATGTTTTTATGAATGAGTTAGATTTTCAACATCTAAATTATCTGTGCATGAATCACCAGTTCCACACATTTCAATATTAATAAAAGTAATGCCAATTTAAATGCTTAAAATCCAGTTACAGATTTGGTTGAGAAGCAGCTGAAGTGCTTCAAAATCACATAAGGTGTGTGAGTGTATGTGTGTATGTTCTGTAGTTTTGTTTCTATAGTGTTTACATCCTATTGAAGTTTATATAATGATACTCCAGTTCAGAACATTTGGCACCATCTCATCCATTTTCTTGCATCTTTCTCAGTATCTGTGGAAAGAAAAAAACCAATGTTATGGCAGATGACCAAGAAATACAGAAAGAGTATCTGCTAAATACCCTTGTGTCAGCTTGAAGGAGCAGGTCAACAAGCAATAACAGAAATTTTGTTTCCTCACCCTGCATTTACAGAGGTAAGATGGGGAGATTAAGGCTTAAATGCATAAAGCATAAATTTCCCTTCCACGTGAATGTGAGCAGAGATGGTGTTCCTAGAAGTACCAATTAGTCAGTGCTGTTACAGAGAAATGCTTTAAAAGCTCCTTCCACAGGTCCGCCAAAAATAATCAGTCATGACCTGCAGGACGCCTGTTGTTCTTTTTCCTCCATTTCCTGCAAGTCTGACCACTTGGTCAATGCTGAAGCCATTTAACTTGTCGTGTTTATGACCGAAGTGTGATTATAAATACAGATCTCCACACTGGCATGAAAAAATGTTTCTCATGTTAGCCTCATTTAACTACTGGTTTCCTAGTACAAGGTAAGAAATGAATATTTTAAAGGCTAATTAAACAATACTCACATTAATTAGGTATGTTTGTTTCACTGATGCTGTTATAGCACACTATGCTGGTCATTTATTTTACTTTTCATTTACCGCTCTGGAATTTATCTCACATGAACCTCTATACAATGCTAATATCACTCCTTATGCAATCCAAATGAAACCATCGATAAATATTTTGTATGAGCAACTAATATATTATCCTGAGAACTGCTTACCTCTGTGTTACAGAAGACTGATTACTTTTTGTATATGTGTTTCACAGATACTAAGCTACAGTAGATCTACCATGAGAACACTAATTAAATGAATTTGCCTTTTTGGAGGGGAAAAAAAAAGGCGTAATTGTGGCATTGTTTAAACTTTTAAAGAACTAAACTGTAAATGGAGTGTGTCTGGAAGAACTGTTTCAGGGAGGATGGCTGCTGTGTCAGCAGCAGCAGCAAAGTAACATATATGTGTGGGATTTTGCAGAATGTTTGAAGAGCTCTGTAACTGCTAAACAGTTCTGTGTGGATGCTATAAATGGGTACTGAATGAGCACAGAAAGGTTTTAGTGCAAATACAAAGAAGGCATGAGCCAGAGGTAGTTATCTAGCAGCCCAGACAGTAGCACCAATTTTGAAAGTGCTATATATCCTGATGGCATGATTGCAAGAGCAAAATTCTCACTTATGATTGTTTTTCAAGACTAAATAATTTTTAAAAATCAGTGCTAGCCTTATGGAAATAGTTTAATTACTGGAAGTAAGGATCTGAAAGCTATGCAGCTATCAGCAGCAAAGCAACTGTTCCCATCATTCTTGCCAAAAAAGACCTTTGCAAAGTACCTCTGAATTTTGAATTAACACACTAGACCCTGAAACCCAAGAAACAACAAACTGAAGAAATTGATATCACTAGAATTAATAGTGGGAGTTATTTTTTCAATATAAAGTAAATCTCTAAGCTTTATAAATCTGTTTGTCAACTTTAGTATTATGAATATAAGACAGTTGCAAAGACAAAGCAATGTACTTACGGTGAAATTGTACAGCCAGAGGCATATGCATGGTGGCCTGTATAGCGTATATCACAGCGTACTATATTGTTGGAGTAATCGGATTCAGGCACCAAATAGCTGGGGTTTACACTCACCTTAAGGGGAGAAAGCACAGTGTTGTCTACTTCCAGGTTTGAGTTGGTAACTTACATTCAAAAGGAGGTATGCATATGATTTGCTTCTTTTAAAAACAACAAAAAACCCCCGAATCTTCCCACTCCCAATACCCTTACCTTCAGAATGTAATTTCCAGGTTTTACATCAGTAATATCAATCCACTGGCAATCTATATCAGCATTGTAAGTGTCATAGCAGCCAGGGCTCAGTCCCTTAAAAATTAAGTTAAGATGGATGTCAAAAAATCATTAGGAATAGTAACATTCTAGACATTAGGGACACTCAGACTGAAGTTCACTTAACCATCACATTTCACTAAGAAAATTACCTCAGGAAATGAGGCTTATTTTTTCTTGGCTTTTTATTTGAATATCTAAACTAGAACACATAAGTCTAACATATCAATTTTATAGACAGCACTGTATTACTACTGCATAAGAAACACCTATACTATTGATAGTTGTTCATCTGTGAGATATCTGTATTTTATCTTATTTTATTATCACTTGTTACAGTACTCCTTTTACATAAATATTGTTGATGCTATTACTCACTGTTCTTTACAAAAGGTGAGAATAAAATCAAAACTGACCAAAGACTGGACCAAAATATCTGTATATCTCAAGTAAATAGTTTCTGAGGTCCTTGAGAACAAACTTGATCACCATGTTGGAACCTGTCTCTACCCTTAGGAATGATGCAACTTTTTGCTATAGATGTACCCTGCCAAAGTGCCATCTTTGAATAGTAGAGTCTAGGGCCATTTTCACATTGAGTTTTGCACAGAAATGGCATCTCTTCAGGCAAATAGCGACACAAGAATCTGAGAGAACTGAAAATGTAGCCTTTCTTCCAGATGAACCTTTTCTGAAAACTTCTTTGCTGTTAGGAACATTAGTAAGAATCTCCATATATGACTGTATCAGTGGTTCAGATCTGGTGGTTTTATCCGTGGCCGATACAGATTGTTCTAGGCAACACACAGAATGCACAAAACCCAAGTCCTGCAGGAATTCCCTCTTGACCCAACTGGTGATCAGCTCAGACTCTCGCATGTATGTGCCAAGTCTGAGGCTGGAGGAAAGTTTTACAGTGCAATTACAAACCCCTGAAATATGGGCTTCCAGTGGAAACACTGACACAGACATGATTCTAGTGACACAAATAATCCAGCTGTAAAATATGTATGTTGCTTAGTTAGATGTCATACTCTACAGAAGGAGAAAAGATATTTATAAAACCTCTTCAAAGCCTTTATGTATTGTAGATCATTCATTATATTTAAAATTCAAGTGTGGACACGTCAGCCACTGAAGCATAGCTGTCATTTCTCTGTGATAAAACAACCACCTCCTAGATTAAAAACTGCAGAATAAGGGATACAAGTTTATGTATAAGTATGACCACATTGAGTTAAACCACAGATCCATCAAGCTCAGTGTCATGTCTCTGACAGTGGTCAGCAGCAGATGCTTGAGGAGAAAAGAACATAAGAAATGGGGTGTGTAATGTCCTT
This sequence comes from Fulmarus glacialis, assembly GCF_000690835.1. Taxonomy (NCBI): domain Eukaryota; kingdom Metazoa; phylum Chordata; class Aves; order Procellariiformes; family Procellariidae; genus Fulmarus; species Fulmarus glacialis. The sequence continues at coordinate 50,919 of NW_009222552.1, forward strand.
TACCCAGGCAAATTCCTTCCACCAGGCATTTAACTGTATTTAAGACATGGCGTATCATCAGATTTTTGCGTTTAATAGCCTCCATTACTTTGTTTAAATTTTTTTTGAACCCATGTAGATGTTTTTGGTCTCTGCACCGTCCTATGGCAAGGAATTTAATACTCTACTCATGTGCCAGAACAGCACTCTTCTCTGTTTTAAAGCTGTTGTCTGACAGTTCTTTTGGATATCCTTAAATTCTTGCACTGTGAGAAACAGTGAATATCAACAATTTCCTCTTTCCATCCAGGACCACTCGAGATTTGGTATCATTTCTGGTTTTCCAAATGGAATAGTCTATGAAATCTCTTGGTGTGGTAGCCATATTACACTGCTGATCGTCCTTGTTCTCCTGGGGTTGGTTAGTTTGGTTTTTTAGGCTTTTCTGTAGCAGTTTTGAGAGGTGGTGACCAGAACTCCATGAAATATTCAAGGTAGGAGTCTGTCATGGATTTATATAGTATCACTAATGGTACATTCCACTTTTTATCTATTCCTTTCATAAGCCCTAACACTTTGCTTTACATTTGTGCATGACCCATCATAATGTTCACATGGCTGCCATCCTCTTTAACAGCCTTCTATACACGCATAAAACTATGCTGTAAATTTTCTGTGTTGGACTGCTAGCCAGTAGCTATAGGTATTGTCTCATGCCCTGCAAGGGAGGAAATACTAGCTGTGAACCCTGGAACCAGCCAAGGACATTACTGAGCAGTTTGTGGGGGATGAACGCTGGAAACAACTTCTTTACTGACTGTCTGGAGTTTCCTTTAGCTCACTTGACCAGTCCTATAACCACAAGAACAGTGTGTTTTAATACAGTTCAGTTACCAGTGATGCTAGGCTAATGAGTGTCTGTGCATTTTAATGAGACACCCACATTTAGCAGCACCTGGGTAAATTATAAGTCTCCAAGTTGCTATCCTGGCCTCTATGATGGAGAATTTCAGAGCTAGTTGCGGCATCAGATAACTTAGGGCATTAGATGATTGGTAGAAAAAATATCCAAAGATAAATCAGAGGGGCAAAAAAAACTTGGTTGTCTCCGAACCAACTCTTACCTGCGTATGCGCTGTACATGCATACCGTCTATAATATCCATAATCACAGGAGGTATCTTCAAGACAGAAACTTGCTTTGTGTCCTTCAGCAACTTTTCTGTGTGAGCTTGCATCCAACAAGTCATAGTGGCTGAATTCATCCATGCTGTGATAATGTCTATTAAACCATAGATACACCATTAAAGATGGATCAGATCTTCTCAATAACATTGACAATAACGTATTCCTATTTGATCTATCTTTTGTTTGATCTGAACAAATTTTATTTATTACACAGAACTTGTGTGTTAGTATACTTACCTATTATTTTCATTATTCTAATTTTCAATGACTATAAAAATGCCATCTTCTATAAATAAATAACATATTTTAATTTGTTAAGGGAAAGACTCCATAGCAGCACTGTTTTTCCAAAATCTTCTGCTTCAGCTCTTTTCCATTAACAATAGCAAGTGTTATATAGTTCATATTTGAATTGTACATCTTATAACTGCCTTTAGCCAGAGTTTTGCTAGGAATGCTTACATACCCTTACGTACTATAAATTCCAGGGAAGTTTGCTACTTGCTAGCAAAACCCCAACAATTTACTTTCACATTTCCATGGCCCTCAATCAATGTAACACATTCATAACATTAGTGAAAACAAAATCTGCGTAAAGAAACAAGCTTCTGTGTACTGGCAATGCAGATCTCGTCTGATGCCAACTATTTTTGTAGTCTACACTTAATGTAGTCTCCATTTCAAAAATGTGTATGCTTTTGATCTGGGCACAGTGATGCATTTTTCTTGCTCTCATACAAAGTGAGTTCTAGCTCTTACTGTGGACTTGAACACCTATTATTCTTGTAGTTTCACTTTTTCCGCACACCTTGAAAATTAAACTTGTACTGTCTACCTGCACTTTGTCTATGCAGCATTTGGCTGCTGTTACTTATGCTTTCAGCTCAAGAGGTATGTGAAAAAGATAAAATTAAACAGAATTCAAACATATTGTTAAAACGAAGAGGAGCACAAAAGTCTCACAAGCATGCAGGTCAAGAACAGTAAAACTGGTCCACAAATGATGATGACTAACACTGAAGTCTGATGGCTAGCCAAACTAATTGGCAGTTGTAGTTCATTTCCAAATGAGCTTGTTTCACTGTCATGGAAATGATCACGAGAAATGCATTTTTTTGTAGGCAATGTATTTTCTGTCCAAGAACGGAATCAACATCAGAGGCACTTTGCATCTGGATAGCCATAGCTGGGCTATCGTGGCAGAGTAAGAAACTGCTTTTCTACAAATGGAAGATTTCAATTGCTCTCTGCCCATGTCATCCATTTATCAACTTTGTAAGCACCGGTATTGGGGTTTGTTGTTGTTGGTGGTGGTTTTTTTCAGGGGTGGGAGTTAATGAAAGCATTTATGCAGCCTTTTTTTGTTTGGTTTGATTTAGTTTTAGCTCTTTGATCCTTAAAAGATTTGTAAACTAGTGATATCAGTCTTTTCTTGAAAGAATTTGTTCTAATGATACTGATTTTTCATTCAAAGCTTAAAACCTCTGAAGCTAGAGGGAAATATTCCTTTCACTCCAGGGGCCTTTAGATCAAGCCCACATTACATATTATTTTTTTGATAGAAAAATATTAAGTTATCACTTACGCTCTACTACATTTGCCTTGCCATGTTTCCAGCAATTTTGCTATTTCTAGAGCAATACTGCTACGTGAAAGCATCACGATGTAATAAAGATATTGATAATGGGATCAGTCAACTCAGTATCTTCTCTTTTCCATACTGACCAGACCATTCCTTGTCAAGAACTAACCCATGAAATTCAGTTCAAGAAGTATGGGTCAATGTTTACAATGATGTATTATAGGGAACATACTAGTAAATGTACATTTTAGGGTTTCCACAATTATTTTAACATGATTGGGACTTTTATTTACTGGTTCTGCTTAAATTTAACTGGACTATAACCTATGTAAAATATACTTAAAGGGAGAAGGTGCCACTGTCAAAACCGATTTGAGACTTGTATTTATAATGAATTTGTACCTGTAAGAGTTTTATGCTTATAGATAAGCTTCATATCCATTTTGGTTTCATGTGGCTATATAAAGAGTAACTGCCACTACCATAAAATTAATCAGACAGTAAAAGGCTGAAGTTTCCCCATGGCTTCCCCCCGCTTCACTGCAGTTTTAGAAAATGTCACCTTATAAGTGACAAGTTGTTAGTGAAAAAGATAATTAGAAGGTATCATACTGGGGAGTTCACTCACTGGTGACAACTGTGCCACTCCCATGAATAACGGGGTCTGCTGGGCAGAAAATCTGACGTGCCTTGATTTTTCACTCTTTGGGGGAATCTCAGGAGCACCCGATTGTCATAGTCTCTAACATCTGCTCGATAAGCTGAACTGTAATAATGCAAAAAAGAGACGTAAGTATATGCAAGAAACACTTTAAAAAAACCTTTATATTGTCTCAGAAGTAACTGATAGCACAGACCTTTTCAGCCCCCTTAAAGCTCACGCATTGGAGATGCACAGGATTTCCACATGGTGTGCTAGGAAGTACCTGGTGTCAGACCAAGACCTGAGCAAGATTCAGATCTGCTTCTAATAATATAAACAGAAGATTGACCACTGACTCTCTGCCTCCATCTTTGAAACAGATCACCACTTAGCTGTAAAATTACTCTGGTACCAAAAACACAATTTCATTAATTGCTGTTAACCAAAATAACTCACTGTGTATGTAAGATCACACAACAGGTGTTTGTTTCTGTTGTAACAAAAATGAATAAAGACATGCCTCAGGCTATGTTTTCCTATTTCACATAGCTATTATCTATAGTATTTTAAATACTGGCATATTTTAATCAATTGATAACCAGCAAGAATATTTCAATTAGTCTTCACTGTGAAGTTAGCATAAAAAATATTGCTTCTTACACCACGTTTTCTTTTTCCAGCAAGTGAAGAAAGAGCATGACCCTGGAAACAGTCTGACATCAATTAACGATGCTGGTAAATAAATAAATCTGTTTTGCATGATAAGGTATCAAACAAGTTAAAATGGTTAAAAACAGCCATGTTGATTTCTTTCCAAACAAAACAGGAAAAATCCCTCTTTGCCAACTGGACAGCACCTAACTTCATAGCAAAGTTGTTATTTCAACCCATTAAAAGACTTTGAAACACTTTTCAAGGAGATTTTAGTCTTAAGAGACATTACAAGGCATAGGCCCAGAAACAATTAGCATGTTATAAATTTAATAGTAACTTGTACTGGTTAAAAATAAAGTTTTTTTTAAATTGAGTAGAAAATTATCTGGTTGGATTAGAGGAGGGAGATGAAAATCACCATATTCAAGTGGTTTTTTTAGATGCCTCCATTCTGCAAAATTCAGATACGTTCAAATGACCCTGATAATAGAAATGTGCAGTATAACTTTTCACAAAATGTAGGTTCTTCAAAGTATCTGTAGTTTGTTTCTCTAATATGGCGGTATTGTTTTCTTATCTGCACACCCTACCATCTACCACAGGCTTAGAAGAAGGTTACAAACTGGGCTATGTTTCCTCAGGCCCTCCGGCCTCACTTCTCTCCACTCTTCACCGTGCCCTCAGGTACTCTGCGGTGGGCGCAGGAGCACAAGAACCCACAGTGAACAGGCAAAAGCTGGGGTGATGCCTACCTTGCCAGGCAGTTCTCCTCGGCAGCACATCTCAAGTTATACATGGACATCCTCTGGACATATGTGGACGCCTGGATGTAATAGGGATCCGGGACTAAGTCAGGGAGACCTGCAGTTCATCAAACCAACCACATAACAGCAAGATCAACCCAGGACACGTCTGCAAACATTTGGCTTCCATCCCAATCGTTAGGAGCCGTCGTTTTGGTGCGGACCCCTGCCCCCCATGAAGCTCGCTCTCCCTTTTGCTCCGGCCCTTCGGCTTTTCTCTAAGACCGCATCACAAGCACGACGCCCGGC